>NW_020192156.1:0-54979 GCF_002263795.3 Bos taurus | reverse complement strand
CTTGACAATTGCCAGCTGAGCTGCACGATTCCTGCCTGTCATCTCCTTGACAATTGACACCTGTGCTGCGCGTAATTCCTGCCTGCTCATCTACTTGATTATTGCCAGCTGAGCAGCATGATTTCTCAGAGCTGAGTTCCATGATTATTGCCTTGCTGACTGATTCCTGCCTACTCAGCTCTTTGTTCATTGCCTCCAGAGGCACATGATTCAGAGTATGACACCAAACATGATCAGCACATGATCAGTCACATGATCAATGCATGATAAGCCAGGTGATCAGTGCATGATCAATTACGTGATCAGTGCATGATCAGTCATGTGACCAGTACATAGTAGCTGCGTGATCATTGCATGATCAGCCGCGTGAGCAGTGCATGATAGCCACGTGATCAGTGCAAGATCAGTCACGTGATCAGTGCATGATCAGTCACGTGATCAGTGCATGATCAATTACGTTACCATTGCATGATCAGTCACGTGACCAGTACATGTTAGCTACGTGATCATTGCAGGGTCAGCCATGTGAGCACTGCATGATAGACACGTGATCAGTGCATGATCAGCTACGTGAGCAGTGTATGATCATCCACGTGATCAGTGCATGATCAGACACGAGAACAGTGTATAATCAGTAACGTGATCAGTGCATGATACCTACGTGATCAGTTCATTATTAGTCACGTGATCTGTGCATGACAGGCACGTAATCAGTGCATGATATCCACATGATCAGTGAATTATAGCCACGTGATCAGTTCATGATTAGTCACGTGATCTGTGCATGACCAGGCACGTGAACCGTGTATGATCAGCCAAGTGATCAGTGCATTATAGCCACGTGATCAGTGCATGATCAGTCAAGTGATAGGTGCGTGAACAGTCACGTGATGCGTGCATGATGAGCCACGTGATCAGTGCAGGATCAATTACGTGATCAGTGCATGATCAGTCACGTGACCAGTACATGGTTGCTACGTGATCATTGTATGATCACCACGTGAGCAGTGCATGATAGCCACGTGATCAGTGCATGATCAGTCACGTGATCAGTACATGATCAGTCACGTGAACAGTGCATGATCACTTACGTGATCTGTGCATGATGAGTCACGTGACCAGTACATGGTAGCTACGTGATCATTGCATGATCAGCCACTTGAGCAGTGCATGATAGTCACGTGATCAGTGCATGATCAGTTTCGGGAGCAGAGTATGATCAGCCACTTGATCAGTGCATGATAGCTACGTGGTCACTGCATGATCTGTCACATGATCAGTGTATGATCATCCACGTGATGAGTGCATGGGCAGTCATGTGATCAGTGCATGATATAGACGTGATCAATGCATGATCAGTCTCGTGATCAGTGTATGGTCAACCACGTGATCAGTGCACGATAGCCAGGTAATGAGTGCATGATAGCCAGATGATCAGTGCATTATCAGTCATGTGATCAGTGCATGATCAGTCACGTGATCAGTGCATGATCAGTCACGTGATCAGTGTATGATCAGTCTCGTGATCAGTGTATGATCAACCACGTGATCAGTGCACGATAGCCAGGTAATGAGTGCATGATAGCCAGATGATCAGTGCATGATCAGTCACGTGATCAGTGCATGATCAGTCCAGTGATGAGTGTATGATCAGCCAAGTGATCAGTGCAAGATAGCTACGTGATCAGTGCATGATCAGTCACATGATCAGTGCATGATCAGCCACGTCATCAGTGCATGATAGCCTCGTCATCAGTGCATACAGTTACGTGATCAGTGCATGCGCATACATGTGATCAGTGCATGAAAGCCACGTGATCAGTGCATGATTAGTCACGTGATAGGTGTGTGATCAGCCACGTGAACAGTGCATGCTCAGTCTCGTGATCAGGGCCTGCTGAGCTTCGTGATTACTGTCTGCTCATCTGCTTGACAATTGCCAGCTGAGCTGCACGATTCCTGCCTGTCATCTCCTTGACAATTGACACCTGTGCTGCGTAATTCCTGCCTGCTCATCTACTTGTATTATTGCCAGTTGAGCAGCATGATTTCTCACAGCTGAGTTCAATGATTATTGCCTGCTGACTGATTCCTGCCTACTCAGCTCTTTGTTCATTGCCTCCAGAGCACATTATCAGTGTATGACACCAAACATGATCAGCACATGATCAGTCACATGATCAATGCATGATAAGCCAGGTGATCAGTGCACGATCAATTACGTGATCAGTGCATGATCAGTCATGTGACCAGTACATGGTAGCTGCGTGACCATTGCATGATCAGCCACGTGATCAGTGCATGATATCCAAGTGATCAGTGCATGATCAATCACGTGATCAGTTTATGATCAGCCACGTGAACAGTGCATGCTCAGTCACGTGATCAGGGCCTGCTGAGCTGCGTGATTACTGTCTGCTCATCTGCTTGACAATTGCCAGCTGAGCTGCACGATTCCTGCCTGTCATCTCCTTGACAATTGGACACCTGTGCTGCGTAATTCCTGCCTGCTCATCTACTTGATTATTGCCAGCTGAGCAGCATGATTTCTCAGAGCTGAGTTTCCATGATTATTGCCTGCTGACTGATTCCTGCCTACTCAGCTCTTTGTTCATTGCCTCCAGAGGCACATGATCAGAGTATGACACCAAACATGATCAGCACATGATCAGTCACATGATCAATGCATGATAAGCCAGGTGATCAGTGCATGATCAATTACGTGATCAGTGCATGATCAGTCATGTGACCAGTACATAGTAGCTGCGTGATCATTGCATGATCAGCCGCGTGAGCCAGTGCTGATAGCCACGTGATCAGTGCAAGATCAGTCACGTGATCAGTGCATGATCAGTCACGTGATCAGTGCATGATCAATTACGTTACCATTGCATGATCAGTCACGTGACCAGTACATGTTAGCTACGTGATCATGGCAGGGTCAGCCATGTGAGCACTGCATGATAGACACGTGATCAGTGCATGATCAGCTACGTGAGCAGTGTATGATCATCCACGTGATCAGTGCATGATCAGACACGAGAACAGTGATAATCAGTAACGTGATCAGTGCATGATACCTACGTGATCAGTTCATGATAAGTCACGTGATCTGTGCATGACAGGCACGTAATCGTGATGATATCCATGTCAGTGATTAACCACGTGATCAGTTCAGATGTCACGTATTGTGCATGACAGCACGTAACGGATGATCAGCCATGATCAGTCGATCAGTCAAGTGATAGGTGCGTGAACAGTCACGTGATGCGTGCATGATGAGCCACGTGATCAGTGCAGGATCAATTACGTGATCAGTGCATGATCAGTCACGTGACCAGTACATGGTTGCTACGTGATCATTGTATGATCACACGTGAGCAGTGCATGATAGCCACATGATCAGTGCATGATCAGTCACGTGATCAGTACATGATCAGTCACGTGAACAGTGCATGATCACTTACGTGATCTGTGCATGATGAGTCACGTGACCAGTACATGGTAGCTACGTGATCATTGCCATGATCAGCCACTTGAGCAGTGCATGATAGTCACGTGATCAGTGCATGATCAGTTTCGGGAGCAGAGTATGATCAGCCACTTGATCAGTGCATGATAGCTACGTGGTCACTGCATGATCTGTCACATGATCAGTGTATGATCATCCACGTGATGAGTGCATGGGCAGTCATGTGATCAGTGCATGATATAGACGTGATCAATGCATGATCAGTCTCGTGATCAGTGTATGGACAACCACGTGATCAGTGCACGATAGCCAGGTAATGAGTGCATGATAGCCAGATGATCAGTGCATTATCAGTCATGTGATCAGTGCATGATCAGTCACGTGATCAGTGTATGATCAGTCACGTGATCAGTGCATGATCAGTCACGTGATCAGTGTATGATCAGTCTCGTGATCAGTGTATGATCAACCACGTGATCAGTGCACGATAGCCAGGTAATGAGTGCATGATAGCCAGATGATCAGTGCATGATCAGTCACGTGATCAGTGCATGATCAGTCCAGTGATGAGTGTATGATCAGCCAAGTGATCAGTGCAAGATAGCTACGTGATCAGTGCATGATCAGTCACATGATCAGTGCATGATCAGCCACGTCATCAGTGCATGATAGCCTCGTCATCAGTGCATACAGTTACGTGATCAGTGCATGCGCATACATGTGATCAGTGCATGAAAGCCACGTGATCAGTGCATGATTAGTCACGTGATAGGTGTGTGATCAGCCACGTGAACAGTGCATGCTCAGTCACGTGATCAGGGCCTGCTGAGCTTCGTGATTACTGTCTGCTCATCTGCTTGACAATTGCCAGCTGAGCTGCACGATTCCTGCCTGTCATCTCCTTGACAATTGACACCTGTGCTGCGTAATTCCTGCCTGCTCATCTACTTGATTATTGCCAGCTGAGCAGCATGATTTCTCACAGCTGAGTTCCATGATTATTGCCTGCTGACTGATTCCTGCCTACTCAGCTCTTTCTTCATTGCCTCCAGAGGCACATTATCAGTGTATGACACCAAACATGATCAGCACATGATCAGTCACATGATCAATGCATGATAAGCCAGGTGATCAGTGCACGATCAATTACGTGATCAGTGCATGATCAGTCATGTGACCAGTACATGGTAGCTGCGTGACCATTGCATGATCAGCCACGTGATCAGTGCATGATATCCAAGTGATCAGTGCATGATCAATCACGTGATCAGTTTATGATCAGCACGTGAACAGTGCATGCTCAGTCACGTGATCAGGGCCTGCTGAGCTGCGTGATTACTGTCTGCTCATCTGCTTGACAATTGCCAGCTGAGCTGCACGATTCCTGCCTGTCATCTCCTTGACAATTGACACCTGTGCTGCGTAATTCCTGCCTGCTCATCTACTTGATTATTGCCAGCTGAGCAGCATGATTTCTCACAGCTGAGTTCCATGATTATTGCCTGCTGACTGATTCCTGCCTACTCAGCTCTTTCTTCATTGCCTCCAGAGGCACATTATCAGTGTATGACACCAAACATGATCAGCACATGATCAGTCACATGATCAATGCATGATAAGCCAGGTGATCAGTGCACGATCAATTACGTGATCAGTGCATGATCAGTCATGTGACCAGTACATGGTAGCTGCGTGACCATTGCATGATCAGCCACGTGAGAAGTGCATGATAGCCACGTGATCAGTGCAAGATCAGTCACATGATCAGTGCATGATCAGTCACGTGATCAGTGCATGATCAGCCACGTGATCAGTGTATGATCAGTCACGAGATCAGTGCATGTGGAGTCATGTAATCAATGCATGATAGCGTCGTGATCAGTGCATGATCAGTCCCGTGATGAGTGTATGATCAGCTTAGTGATCAGTGCAAGATAGCTACGTGATCAGTGCATGATCAGTCACATGATCAGTGCATGATCAGCCACGTCACCACTGCATGATAGCCACGTCATCAGTGCATACAGTTACGTGATCAGTGCATGCGCAAATCACGTGATAAGTGCATGATAGCCACGTGATCAGTGCATGATCAGTCACGTGATCAGTGCATGATCAGTTACGTGATCAGTGTATGATCATCCACGTGATCAGTGCATGTGGAGTCATGTAATCAATGCATGATAGCGTCGTGATCAGTGCATGATCAGTCCCGTGATGAGTGTATGATCAGACAAGTGATCAGTGCAAGATAGCTACATGATCAGTGCATACAGTTACGTGATCAGTGCATGCGCATACACGTGATCAGTGCATGAGAGCCACGTGATCAGTGCATGATCAGCCACGTGACAAGTGTGTGACCAGCCACGTGAACAGTGCATGCTCAGTCACGTGATCAGGGCCTGCTGAGCTGCGTGATTACTGTCTGCTCATCTGCTTGACAATTGCCAGCTGAGCTGCACGATTCCTGCCTGTCATCTGCTTGACAATTGCCAGCTGTGCTGCGTAATTCCTGCCTGCTCAGCTGCTTGATTATTGCCAGCTGAGCAGCATTCCTCACAGCTGACTTCCATGATTATTGCCTGCTGACTGTTTGATTCGTGCCTACTCAGCTCTTTGTTTATTGCCTCCAGAGGCACATGATCAGTGTATGATAGCCACATGATCAGTGCATGATCAGTCACGTGATCAGTACATGATCAGTCACGTGAACAGTGCATGATCACTTACGTGATCTGTGCATGATGAGTCACGTGACCAGTACATGGTAGGTACGTGATCATTGCATGATCAGCCACTTGAGTAGTGCATGATAGCCACGTGATCAGTGCATGATCAGTTCACGTATGATGCATGATCAGTGCATGATACATGTCACTGCATGATCTGTCACATGACAGTGTATGATCCACTGATGATGCATGGCAGTCATGTGATCAGTGATATAGACGTGATCAATGCATGATCAGTCCGGTCAGTGGTACACGTGATCAGTGCACGATAGTAATAGTGCATGATAGCCAGGATCAGTGCATTATCAGTCATGACAGTGCATGTAGTACGTGATCAGTGTATGATCAGCCAGTGATAGTGCATGATCAGCACGTGATCAGTGTATGATCAGTTCGTGATCAGTGTATGATCAACGTGATCAGTGCATGATAGCCAGGTAATGAGTGCATGTGCAGATGATCAGTGCATGATCAGCACGTGATCAGTGCATGATCAGTCCATGATGAGTCAGTCAGCAGTGATCAGTGCAGATATTCTACGTGATTAGTGCATGATCAGTCACGACAGTGCATGATCAGCCAGTCATCAGTGATCATCATGGCAATGTATCAGTCCAACATGTGACAGTGCATGAAAGCCACGTGATCAGTGCATGATTAGTCACGTGATAGGTGTGTGATCAGCCACGTGAACAGTGCATGCCTCAGTCTCGTGGATCAGGGCCTGCGAGCTTCGTGATTACTGTCTGCTCATCTGCTTGACAATTGCCAGCTGAGCTGCACGATTCCTGCCTGTCATCTCCTTGACAATTGACACCTGTGCTGCGTAATTCCTGCCTGCTCATCTACTTGATTATTGCCAGCTGAGCAGCATGATTTCTCACAGCTGAGTTCCATGATTATTGCCTGCTGACTGATTCCTGCCTACTCAGCTCTTTGTTCATTGCCTCCAGAGGCACATTATCAGTGTATGACACCAAACATGATCAGCACATGATCAGTCACATGATCAATGCATGATAAGCCAGGTGATCAGTGCACGATCAATTACGTGATCAGTGCATGATCAGTCATGTGACCAGTACATGGTAGCTGCGTGACCATTGCATGATCAGCCACGTGAGAAGTGCATGATAGCCACGTGATCAGTGCAAGATCAGTCACATGATCAGTGCATGATCAGTCATGTGATCAGTGCATGATCAGCCACGTGATCAGTGTATGATCAGTCACGAGATCAGTGCATGTGGAGTCATGTAATCAATGCATGATAGCGTCGTGATCAGTGCATGATCAGTCCCGTGATGAGTGTATGATCAGCTTAGTGATCAGTGCAAGATAGCTACGTGATCAGTGCATGATCAGTCACATGATCAGTGCATGATCAGCCACGTCACCACTGCATGATAGCCACGTCATCAGTGCATACAGTTACGTGATCAGTGCATGCGCAATCACGTGATAAGTGCATGATAGCCACGTGATCAGTGCATGATCAGTCACGTGATCAGTGCATGATCAGTTACGTGATCAGTGTATGATCATCCACGTGATCAGTGCATGTGGAGTCATGTAATCAATGCATGATAGCGTCGTGATCAGTGCATGATCAGTCCCGTGATGAGTGTATGATCAGACAAGTGATCAGTGCAAGATAGCTACATGATCAGTGCATACAGTTACGTGATCAGTGCATGCGCATACACGTGATCAGTGCATGAGAGCCACGTGATCAGTGCATGATCAGTCACGTGACAGGTGTGTGACCAGCCACGTGAACAGTGCATGCTCAGTCACGTGATCAGGGCCTGCTGAGCTGCGTGATTACTGTCTGCTCATCTGCTTGACAATTGCCAGCTGAGCTGCACGATTCCTGCCTGTCATCTGCTTGACAATTGCCAGCTGTGCTGCGTAATTCCTGCCTGCTCAGCTGCTTGATTATTGCCAGCTGAGCAGCATTCCTCACAGCTGACTTCCATGATTATTGCCTGCTGACTGTTTGATTCGTGCCTACTCAGCTCTTTGTTTATTGCCTCCAGAGGCACATGATCAGTGTATGATAGCAAACATGATCAGTGCATGATCAGTCACATGATCAGCGCCATTAAGTCACGTGATCACTACATGATAGTCATGTGACCAGTCCATGCTCAGTCACGGTATCAGTGCATGATCAGCCACGTGATCAGTGCATAATAACCACGTGATCAGTGAATGAACAGTCACGTGTTCAGTGCATGCACAGTCACATGTCCATGCATGATAGCCACGTGATCAGAGAAAGATAGCACCGTGTTCAGTGCATGATCACATACACGTGATCAGTGTACGATCAGCCACCTGTACACTGGGTGATGTCACGTGATCAGGGCCTGCTGAGCTGCGTGATTCCTGTCTACTCAGCTTAGTGACAATTGAGAGCTGAGCTGCGTTATTCCTGCCTGATAATCTGCTGGATAATTTCCAGCTGAGCTGCGTGATTCCTTTCTGCTCATCAGCTTGATAATTGCCAGCTGAGCTGCGTTACTCCTGCCTGCTCATCTGCTTGATTATTGCCAGCTGAGCTGCGTTATTCCTGCCTGCTCAGCTGTTGATTATTGCCAGCTGAGCAGAATGATTCGTCACAGCTGAGGTCCATGATTATTGCCTGTTGATTTTGTGATTCGTTCCTGCTCAGCTCTTTAATTATTGCCTTCTGAGGGACATCACCAGTGCATGATAGCCAAGTGATCAGTCACATGATCAGCGCCATTCAGACATGTGATCACTGCATGCTCATCCGCTTGATGAGTTCATGATCAGCCACATGATCAGTGCATCATCAGCCACGTGATCAGTGAATGATAGCCACCTGATCAGTGCATGATAGCCACGTGATCAGTGCATTATAGCCACGTAATCAGTTCATGATTAGTCACGTGATCTCTGCATGACCAGGCACGAGATCAGTGTATGATCAGCCACGTGATCAGTGCATGATAGCCACGTGATCAGTGCATGATCAGTCACGTGATCAGAGCATGAACAGTCACGTGATCAGTGCATGATGATCCCCGTGATCAGTGCATGATCAATTACGTGATCAGTGCATGATCACTCACGTGACCAGTACATGGTAGCTACGTGATCATTGCATGATCAGCCACGTGAGCAGTGCATGATAGCCACGTGATCAGTGCCTGATCAGTCACGTGATCAGTGCATGATCAGTTACGTGATCAGTGCATGCCCAATCACGTGATCAGTGCATGATAGCTACATGATCAGTGCATGATTATCCACGTGAGCACTGGATGATAGTCACCTGATCAGTGAATGATAGACACCTGAACAGTGCATAAGAGCCACGTGATCAGTGCATGATCAGTCACATGATCCATGCATGATCAATCACGTGACCAGTACATGGTAGCTACCTGAACATTGCATGATCAACCACGTGAGCAGTGCATGATAGCCACGTGATCATTGCATGATCACTTCAGTGAGCAGTGTATGATCAGCCACGTAACCAGTACATGGTAGCTATGTGATAATTGCATGATCAACCACGTGAGCAGTGCATGATAGCCACGTGATCACTGCAGGATCAGTCACGTGATAGGTGTATGATCAGGCACATGATCAGTGCATGATATCCACGTGATCAGTGCCTGATACCCACGTGATCAGTTCATGATTAGTCACGTGATCTGTGCATGACCAGGCATGTGAGCAGTGTATGATCAGCCACGTGATCAGTGCATGATAGCCACGTGATCAGTGCATGATCAGTCAAGTGATAGGTGTATGATCAGCCACATGATCAGTGCATGATATCCACGTGATCAGTGCCTGGTACCCACGTGATCAGTTCATGATAAGTCACGTGATCTGTTCATGACCAGGCACGTGAACACTGTATGATCAGCCACGTGATCAGTGCATGATTAATTACGTGATCAGTGCATGATCAGTCACGTGATCAGTGCATGATCAGCCACGTCAACAGTGCATGATAGCCACGTAATTAGTGCATGGTCAGTCACGTGATCAGTGCATGATCAATTACGTGATCAGTGCATGGTCACTCACGGGATCCAGTACATGGTAGCTACGTGATCATTGCATGATCAGCCACTTGAGCAGTGCATGATAGTCACGTGATCAGTGCATGATCAGTTTCGGGAGCAGAGTATGATCAGCCACTTGATCAGTGCATGATAGCCAAATGATCACTGCATGATCTGTCACATGATCAGTGTATGATCATCCACGTGATCAGTGCATGGGCAGTCATGTGATCAGTGCATGATATAGACGTGATCAGTGCATGATCAGTCACGTGATCACTGTATGATCAACCACGTGATCAGTGCATGTGGAGTCATGTAATCAGTGCATTATCAGTCCCGTGATGAGTGTATGATCAGACAAGTGATCAGTGCAAGATAGCTACGTGATCAGTGCATACAGTTACGTGATCAGTGCATGCGCATACACGTGATCAGTGCATGAGAGCCACGTGATCAGTGCATGATCAGTCACGTGAGAGGTGTGTGATCAGCCACGTGAACAGTGCATGCTCAGTCTCGTGATCAGGGCCTGCTGAGCTTCAAGATTACTGTCTGCTCATCTGCTTGACAATTGCCAGCTGAGCTGCACGATTCCTGCCTGTCATCTCCTTGACAATTGACACCTGTGCTGCGTAATTCCTGCCTGCTCATCTACTTGATTATTGCCAGCTGAGCAGCATGATTTCTCAGAGCTGAGTTCCATGATTATTGCCTGCTGACTGATTCCTGCCTACTCAGCTCTTTGTTCATTGCCTCCAGAGGCACATGATCAGAGTATGACACCAAACATGATCAGCACATGATCAGTCACATGATCAATGCATGATAAGCCAGGTGATCAGTGCATGATCAATTACGTGATCAGTGCATGATCAGTCATGTGACCAGTACATAGTAGCTGCGTGATCATTGCATGATCAGCCGGGTGAGCAGTGCATGATAGCCACGTGATCAGTGCAAGATCAGTCACGTGATCAGTGCATGATCAGTCACGTGATCAGTGCATGATCAATTACGTTACCATTGCATGATCAGTCACGTGACCAGTACATGTTAGCTACGTGATCATTGCAGGGTCAGCCATGTGAGGACTGCATGATAGACAAGTGATCAGTGCATGATCAGCTATGTGAGCAGTGTATGATCATCCACGTGATCAGTGCATGATCAGACACGAGAACAGTGTATAATCAGTAACGTGATCAGTGCATGATACCTACGTGATCAGTTCATTATTAGTCACGTGATCTGTGCATGACAGGCACGTAATCAGTGCATGATATCCACATGATCAGTGAATTATAGCCACGTGATCTGTGCATGACCAGGCACGTGAACCGTGTATGATCAGCCAAGTGATCAGTGCATTATAGCCACGTGATCAGTGCATGATCAGTCAAGTGATAGGTGCGTGAACAGTCACGTGATGCGTGCATGATGAGCCACGTGATCAGTGCAGGATCAATTACGTGATCAGTGCATGATCAGTCACGTGACCAGTACATGGTTGCTACGTGATCATTGTATGATCACCACGTGAGCAGTGCATGATAGCCACGTGATCAGTGCATGATCAGTCACGTGATCAGTACATGATCAGTCACGTGAACAGTGCATGATCACTTACGTGATCTGTGCATGATGAGTCACGTGACCAGTACATGGTAGCTACGTGATCATTGCATGATCAGCCACTTGAGCAGTGCATGATAGTCACGTGATCAGTGCATGATCAGTTTCGGGAGCAGAGTATGATCAGCCACTTGATCAGTGCATGATAGCTACGTGGTCACTGCATGATCTGTCACATGATCAGTGTATGATCATCCACGTGATGAGTGCATGGGCAGTCATGTGATCAGTGCATGATATAGACGTGATCAATGCATGATCAGTCTCGTGATCAGTGTATGGTCAACCACGTGATCAGTGCACGATAGCCAGGTAATGAGTGCATGATAGCCAGATGATCAGTGCATTATCAGTCATGTGATCAGTGCATGATCAGTCACGTGATCAGTGTATGATCAGTCTCGTGATCAGTGTATGATCAACCACGTGATCAGTGCACGATAGCCAGGTAATGAGTGCATGATAGCCAGATGATCAGTGCATGATCAGTCACGTGATCAGTGCATGATCAGTCCAGTGATGAGTGTATGATCAGCCAAGTGATCAGTGCAAGATAGCTACGTGATCAGTGCATGATCAGTCACATGATCAGTGCATGATCAGCCACGTCATCAGTGCATGATAGCCACGTCATCAGTGCATACAGTTACGTGATCAGTGCATGCGCATACATGTGATCAGTGCATGAAAGCCACGTGATCAGTGCATGATTAGTCACGTGATAGGTGTGTGATCAGCCACGTGAACAGTGCATGCTCAGTCTCGTGATCAGGGCCTGCTGAGCTTCGTGATTACTGTCTGCTCATCTGCTTGACAATTGCCAGCTGAGCTGCACGATTCCTGCCTGTCATCTCCTTGACAATTGACACCTGTGCTGCGTAATTCCTGCCTGCTCATCTACTTGATTATTGCCAGCTGAGCAGCATGATTTCTCAGAGCTGAGTTCCATGATTATTGCCTGCTGACTGATTCCTGCCTACTCAGCTCTTTGTTCATTGCCTCCAGAGGCACATTATCAGTGTATGACACCAAACATGATCAGCACATGATCAGTCACATGATCAATGCATGATAAGCCAGGTGATCAGTGCATGATCAATTACGTGATCAGTGCATGATCAGTCATGTGACCAGTACATGGTAGCTGCGTGACCATTGCATGATCAGCCACGTGATCAGTGCATGATATCCAAGTGATCAGTGCATGATCAATCACGTGATCAGTTTATGATCAGCCACGTGAACAGTGCATGCTCAGTCACGTGATCAGGGCCTGCTGAGCTGCGTGATTACTGTCTGCTCATCTGCTTGACAATTGCCAGCTGAGCTGCACGATTCCTGCCTGTCATCTCCTTGACAATTGACACCTGTGCTGCGTAATTCCTGCCTGCTCATCTACTTGATTATTGCCAGCTGAGCAGCATGATTTCTCACAGCTGAGTTCCATGATTATTGCCTGCTGACTGATTCCTGCCTACTCAGCTCTTTGTTCATTGCCTCCAGAGGCACATTATCAGTGTATGACACCAAACATGATCAGCACATGATCAGTCACATGATCAATGCATGATAAGCCAGGTGATCAGTGCACGATCAATTACGTGATCAGTGCATGATCAGTCATGTGACCAGTACATGGTAGCTGCGTGACCATTGCATGATCAGCCACGTGAGAAGTGCATGATAGCCACGTGATCAGTGCAAGATCAGTCACGTGATCAGTTTATGATCAGTCACGTGATCAGTGCATGATCAGCCACGTGATCAGTGTATGATCAGTCACGAGATCAGTGCATGTGGAGTCATGTAATCAATGCATGATAGCGTCGTGATCAGTGCATGATCAGTCCCGTGATGAGTGTATGATCAGCTTAGTGATCAGTGCAAGATAGCTACGTGATCAGTGCATGATCAGTCACATGATCAGTGCATGATCAGCCACGTCACCACTGCATGATAGCCACGTCATCAGTGCATACAGTTATGTGATCAGTGCATGCGCAATCACGTGATAAGTGCATGATAGCCACGTGATCAGTGCATGATCAGTCACGTGATCAGTGCATGATCAGTTACGTGATCAGTGTATGATCATCCACGTGATCAGTGCATGTGGAGTCATGTAATCAATGCATGATAGCGTCGTGATCAGTGCATGATCAGTCCCGTGATGAGTGTATGATCAGACAAGTGATCAGTGCAAGATAGCTACATGATCAGTGCATACAGTTACGTGATCAGTGCATGCGCATACACGTGATCAGTGCATGAGAGCCACGTGATCAGTGCATGATCAGTCACGTGACAGGTGTGTGACCAGCCACGTGAACAGTGCATGCTCAGTCACGTGATCAGGGCCTGCTGAGCTGCGTGATTACTGTCTGCTCATCTGCTTGACAATTGCCAGCTGAGCTGCACGATTCCTGCCTGTCATCTGCTTGACAATTGCCAGCTGTGCTGCGTAATTCCTGCCTGCTCAGCTGCTTGATTATTGCCAGCTGAGCAGCATTCCTCACAGCTGACTTCCATGATTATTGCCTGCTGACTGTTTGATTCGTGCCTACTCAGCTCTTTGTTTATTGCCTCCAGAGGCACATGATCAGTGTATGATAGCAAACATGATCAGTGCATGATCAGTCACATGATCAGCGCCATTAAGTCACGTGATCACTACATGATAGTCATGTGACCAGTCCATGCTCAGTCACGGTATCAGTGCATGATCAGCCACGTGATCAGTGCATAATAACCACGTGATCAGTGAATGAACAGTCACGTGTTCAGTGCATGCACAGTCACATGTCCATGCATGATAGCCACGTGATCAGAGAAAGATAGCACCGTGTTCAGTGCATGATCACATACACGTGATCAGTGTATGATCAGCCACCTGTACACTGGGTGATGTCACGTGATCAGGGCCTGCTGAGCTGCGTGATTCCTGTCTACTCAGCTTAGTGACAATTGAGAGCTGAGCTGCGTTATTCCTGCCTGATAATCTGCTGGATAATTTCCAGCTGAGCTGCGTGATTCCTTTCTGCTCATCAGCTTGATAATTGCCAGCTGAGCTGCGTTACTCCTGCCTGCTCATCTGCTTGATTATTGCCAGCTGAGCTGCGTTATTCCTGCCTGCTCAGCTGTTGATTATTGCCAGCTGAGCAGAATGATTCGTCACAGCTGAGGTCCATGATTATTGCCTGTTGATTTTGTGATTCGTTCCTGCTCAGCTCTTTAATTATTGCCTTCTGAGGGACATCACCAGTGCATGATAGCCAAGTGATCAGTCACATGATCAGCGCCATTCAGACATGTGATCACTGCATGCTCATCCGCTTGATGAGTTCATGATCAGCCACATGATCAGTGCATCATCAGCCACGTGATCAGTGAATGATAGCCACCTGATCAGTGCATGATAGCCACGTGATCAGTGCATTATAGCCACGTAATCAGTTCATGATTAGTCACGTGATCTCTGCATGACCAGGCACGAGATCAGTGTATGATCAGCCACGTGATCAGTGCATGATAGCCACGTGATCAGTGCATGATCAGTCACGTGATCAGAGCATGAACAGTCACGTGATCAGTGCATGATGATCCCCGTGATCAGTGCATGATCAATTACGTGATCAGTGCATGATCACTCACGTGACCAGTACATGGTAGCTACGTGATCATTGCATGATCAGCCACGTGAGCAGTGCATGATAGCCACGTGATCAGTGCCTGATCAGTCACGTGATCAGTGCATGATCAGTTACGTGATCAGTGCATGCCCAATCACGTGATCAGTGCATGATAGCTACATGATCAGTGCATGATTATCCACGTGAGCACTGGATGATAGTCACCTGATCAGTGAATGATAGACACCTGAACAGTGCATAAGAGCCACGTGATCAGTGCATGATCAGTCACATGATCCATGCATGATCAATCACGTGACCAGTACATGGTAGCTACCTGAACATTGCATGATCAACCACGTGAGCAGTGCATGATAGCCACGTGATCATTGCATGATCACTTCAGTGAGCAGTGTATGATCAGCCACGTAACCAGTACATGGTAGCTATGTGATAATTGCATGATCAACCACGTGAGCAGTGCATGATAGCCACGTGATCACTGCAGGATCAGTCACGTGATAGGTGTATGATCAGGCACATGATCAGTGCATGATATCCACGTGATCAGTGCCTGATACCCACGTGATCAGTTCATGATTAGTCACGTGATCTGTGCATGACCAGGCATGTGAGCAGTGTATGATCAGCCACGTGATCAGTGCATGATAGCCACGTGATCAGTGCATGATCAGTCAAGTGATAGGTGTATGATCAGCCACATGATCAGTGCATGATATCCACGTGATCAGTGCCTGGTACCCACGTGATCAGTTCATGATAAGTCACGTGATCTGTTCATGACCAGGCACGTGATCAGTGCATGATTAATTACGTGATCAGTGCATGATCAGTCACGTGATCAGTGCATGATCAGCCACGTCAACAGTGCATGATAGCCACGTAATTAGTGCATGGTCAGTCACGTGATCAGTGCATGATCAATTACGTGATCAGTGCATGGTCACTCACGGGATCCAGTACATGGTAGCTACGTGATCATTGCATGATCAGCCACTTGAGCAGTGCATGATAGTCACGTGATCAGTGCATGATCAGTTTCGGGAGCAGAGTATGATCAGCCACTTGATCAGTGCATGATAGCCAAATGATCACTGCATGATCTGTCACATGATCAGTGTATGATCATCCACGTGATCAGTGCATGGGCAGTCATGTGATCAGTGCATGATATAGACGTGATCAGTGCATGATCAGTCACGTGATCACTGTATGATCAACCACGTGATCAGTGCATGTGGAGTCATGTAATCAGTGCATTATCAGTCCCGTGATGAGTGTATGATCAGACAAGTGATCAGTGCAAGATAGCTACGTGATCAGTGCATACAGTTACGTGATCAGTGCATGCGCATACACGTGATCAGTGCATGAGAGCCACGTGATCAGTGCATGATCAGTCACGTGATAGGTGTGTGATCAGCCACGTGAACAGTGCATGCTCAGTCTCGTGATCAGGGCCTGCTGAGCTTCGAGATTACTGTCTGCTCATCTGCTTGACAATTGCCAGCTGAGCTGCACGATTCCTGCCTGTCATCTCCTTGACAATTGCCAGCTGTGCTGCGTAATTCCTGCCTGCTCATCTACTTGATTATTGCCAGCTGAGCAGCATGATTTCTCAGAGCTGAGTTCCATGATTATTGCCTGCTGACTGATTCCTGCCTACTCAGCTCTTTGTTCATTGCCTCCAGAGGCACATGATCAGAGTATGACACCAAACATGATCAGCACATGATCAGTCACATGATCAATGCATGATAAGCCAGGTGATCAGTGCATGATCAATTACGTGATCAGTGCATGATCAGTCATGTGACCAGTACATAGTAGCTGCGTGATCATTGCATGATCAGCCGCGTGAGCAGTGCATGATAGCCACGTGATCAGTGCAAGATCAGTCACGTGATCAGTGCATGATCAGTCACGTGATCAGTGCATGATCAATTACGTTACCATTGCATGATCAGTCACGTGACCAGTACATGTTAGCTACGTGATCATTGCAGGGTCAGCCATGTGAGCACTGCATGATAGACACGTGATCAGTGCATGATCAACTACGTGAGCAGTGTATGATCATCCACGTGATCAGTGCATGATCAGACACGAGAACAGTGTATAATCAGTAACGTGATCAGTGCATGATACCTACGTGATCAGTTCATTATTAGTCACGTGATCTGTGCATGACAGGCACGTAATCAGTGCATGATATCCACATGATCAGTGAATTATAGCCACGTGATCAGTTCATGATTAGTCACGTGATCTGTGCATGACCAGGCACGTGAACCGTGTATGATCAGCCAAGTGATCAGTGCATTATAGCCACGTGATCAGTGCATGATCAGTCAAGTGATAGGTGCGTGAACAGTCACGTGATGCGTGCATGATGAGCCACGTGATCAGTGCAGGATCAATTACGTGATCAGTGCATGATCAGTCACGTGACCAGTACATGGTTGCTACGTGATCATTGTATGATCACCACGTGAGCAGTGCATGATAGCCACGTGATCAGTGCATGATCAGTCACGTGATCAGTACATGATCAGTCACGTGAACAGTGCAGGATCACTTACGTGATCAGTGCATGATCAGTCACGTGACCAGTACATGGTAGCTACGTGATCATTGCATGATCAGCCACTTGAGCAGTGCATGATAGTCATGTGATCAGTGCATGATCAGTTTCGGGAGCAGAGTATGATCAGCCACTTGATCAGTGCATGATAGCTACGTGGTCACTGCATGATCTGTCACATGATCAGTGTATGATCATCCACGTGATGAGTGCATGGGCAGTCATGTGATCAGTGCATGATATAGACGTGATCAATGCATGATCAGTCTCGTGATCAGTGTATGGTCAACCACGTGATCAGTGCACGATAGCCAGGTAATGAGTGCATGATAGCCAGATGATCAGTGCATTATCAGTCATGTGATCAGTGCATGATCAGTCACGTGATCAGTGTATGATCAGTCACGTGATCAGTGCATGATCAGTCACGTGATCAGTGTATGATCAGTCTCGTGATCAGTGTATGATCAACCACGTGATCAGTGCACGATAGCCAGGTAATGAGTGCATGATAGCCAGATGATCAGTGCATGATCAGTCACGTGATCAGTGCATGATCAGTCCAGTGATGAGTGTATGATCAGCCAAGTGATCAGTGCAAGATAGCTACGTGATCAGTGCATGATCAGTCACATGATCAGTGCATGATCAGCCACGTCATCAGTGCATGATAGCCACATCATCATTGCGTACAGTTACGTGATCAGTGCATGCGCATACATGTGATCAGTGCATGAAAGCCACGTGACCAGTGCATGATTAGTCACGTGATAGGTGTGTGATCAGCCACGTGAACAGTGCATGCTCAGTCTCGTGATCAGGGCCTGCTGAGGTTCGTGATTACTGTCTGCTCATCTGCTTGACAATTGCCAGCTGAGCTGCACGATTCCTGCCTGTCATCTCCTTGACAATTGACACCTGTGCTGCGTAATTCCTGCCTGCTCATCTACTTGATTATTGCCAGCTGAGCAGCATGATTTCTCAGAGCTGAGTTCCATGATTATTGCCTGCTGACTGATTCCTGCCTACTCAGCTCTTTGTTCATTGCCTCCAGAGGCACATTATCAGTGTATGACACCAAACATGATCAGCACATGATCAGTCACATGATCAATGCATGATAAGCCAGGTGATCAGTGCACGATCAATTACGTGATCAGTGCATGATCAGTCATGTGACCAGTACATGGTAGCTGCGTGACCATTGCATGATCAGCCACGTGATCAGTGCATGATATCCAAGTGATCAGTGCATGATCAATCACGTGATCAGTTTATGATCAGCCACGTGAACAGTGCATGCTCAGTCACGTGATCAGGGCCTGCTGAGCTGCGTGATTACTGTCTGCTCATCTGCTTGACAATTGCCAGCTGAGCTGCACGATTCCTGCCTGTCATCTCCTTGACAATTGCCACCTGTGCTGCGTAATTCCTGCCTGCTCATCTACTTGATTATTGCCAGCTGAGCAGCATGATTTCTCAGAGCTGAGTTCCATGATTATTGCCTGCTGACTGATTCCTGCCTACTCAGCTCTTTGTTCATTGCCTCCAGAGGCACATTATCAGTGTATGACACCAAACATGATCAGCACATGATCAGTCACATGATCAATGCATGATAAGCCAGGTGATCAGTGCACGATCAATTACGTGATCAGTGCATGATCAGTCATGTGACCAGTACATGGTAGCTGCGTGACCATTGCATGATCAGCCACGTGAGAAGTGCATGATAGCCACGTGATCAGTGCAAGATCAGTCACATGATCAGTGCATGATCAGTCACGTGATTCAGTGCATGATCAGCCACGTGATCAGTGTATGATCAGTCATGAGATCAGTGCATGTGGAGTCATGTAATCAATGCATGATAGCGTCGTGATCAGTGCATGATCAGTCCCGGTGATGAGTGTATGATCAGCTTAGTGATCAGTGCAAGATAGCTACGTGATCAGTGCATGATCAGTCACATGATCAGTGCATGATCAGCCACGTCACCACTGCATGATAGCCACGTCATCAGTGCATACAGTTACGTGATCAGTGCATGCGCAATCACGTGATAAGTGCATGATAGCCACGTGATCAGTGCATGATCAGTCACGTGATCAGTGCATGATCAGTTACGTGATCAGTGTATGATCATCCACGTGATCAGTGCATGTGGAGTCATGTAATCAATGCATGATAGCGTCGTGATCAGTGCATGATCAGTCCCGTGATGAGTGTATGATCAGACAAGTGATCAGTGCAAGATAGCTACATGATCAGTGCATACAGTTACGTGATCAGTGCATGCGCATACACGTGATCAGTGCATGAGAGCCACGTGATCAGTGCATGATCAGTCACGTGACAGGTGTGTGACCAGCCACGTGAACAGTGCATGCTCAGTCACGTGATCAGGGCCTGCTGAGCTGCGTGATTACTGTCTGCTCATCTGCTTGACAATTGCCAGCTGAGCTGCACGATTCCTGCCTGTCATCTGCTTGACAATTGCCAGCTGTGCTGCGTAATTCCTGCCTGCTCAGCTGCTTGATTATTGCCAGCTGAGCAGCATTCCTCACAGCTGACTTCCATGATTATTGCCTGCTGACTGTTTGATTCGTGCCTACTCAGCTCTTTGTTTATTGCCTCCAGAGGCACATGATCAGTGTATGATAGCAAACATGATCAGTGCATGATCAGTCACATGATCAGCGCCATTAAGTCACGTGATCACTACATGATAGTCATGTGACCAGTCCATGCTCAGTCACGGTATCAGTGCATGATCAGCCACGTGATCAGTGCATAATAACCACGTGATCAGTGAATGAACAGTCACGTGTTCAGTGCATGCACAGTCACATGTCCATGCATGATAGCCACGTGATCAGAGAAAGATAGCACCGTGTTCAGTGCATGATCACATACACGTGATCAGTGTATGATCAGCCACCTGTACACTGGGTGATGTCACGTGATCAGGGCCTGCTGAGCTGCGTGATTCCTGTCTACTCAGCTTAGTGACAATTGAGAGCTGAGCTGCGTTATTCCTGCCTGATAATCTGCTGGATAATTTCCAGCTGAGCTGCGTGATTCCTTTCTGCTCATCAGCTTGATAATTGCCAGCTGAGCTGCGTTACTCCTGCCTGCTCATCTGCTTGATTATTGCCAGCTGAGCTGCGTTATTCCTGCCTGCTCAGCTGTTGATTATTGCCAGCTGAGCAGAATGATTCGTCACAGCTGAGGTCCATGATTATTGCCTGTTGATTTTGTGATTCGTTCCTGCTCAGCTCTTTAATTATTGCCTTCTGAGGGACATCACCAGTGCATGATAGCCAAGTGATCAGTCACATGATCAGCGCCATTCAGACATGTGATCACTGCATGCTCATCCGCTTGATGAGTTCATGATCAGCCACATGATCAGTGCATCATCAGCCACGTGATCAGTGAATGATAGCCACCTGATCAGTGCATGATAGCCACGTGATCAGTGCATTATAGCCACGTAATCAGTTCATGATTAGTCACGTGATCTCTGCATGACCAGGCACGAGATCAGTGTATGATCAGCCACGTGATCAGTGCATGATAGCCACGTGATCAGTGCATGATCAGTCACGTGATCAGAGCATGAACAGTCACGTGATCAGTGCATGATGATCCCCGTGATCAGTGCATGATCAATTACGTGATCAGTGCATGATCACTCACGTGACCAGTACATGGTAGCTACGTGATCATTGCATGATCAGCCACGTGAGCAGTGCATGATAGCCACGTGATCAGTGCCTGATCAGTCACGTGATCAGTGCATGATCAGTTACGTGATCAGTGCATGCCCAATCACGTGATCAGTGCATGATAGCTACATGATCAGTGCATGATTATCCACGTGAGCACTGGATGATAGTCACCTGATCAGTGAATGATAGACACCTGAACAGTGCATAAGAGCCACGTGATCAGTGCATGATCAGTCACATGATCCATGCATGATCAATCACGTGACCAGTACATGGTAGCTACCTGAACATTGCATGATCAACCACGTGAGCAGTGCATGATAGCCACGTGATCATTGCATGATCACTTCAGTGAGCAGTGTATGATCAGCCACGTAACCAGTACATGGTAGCTATGTGATAATTGCATGATCAACCACGTGAGCAGTGCATGATAGCCACGTGATCACTGCAGGATCAGTCACGTGATAGGTGTATGATCAGGCACATGATCAGTGCATGATATCCACGTGATCAGTGCCTGATACCCACGTGATCAGTTCATGATTAGTCACGTGATCTGTGCATGACCAGGCATGTGAGCAGTGTATGATCAGCCACGTGATCAGTGCATGATAGCCACGTGATCAGTGCATGATCAGTCAAGTGATAGGTGTATGATCAGCCACATGATCAGTGCATGATATCCACGTGATCAGTGCCTGGTACCCACGTGATCAGTTCATGATAAGTCACGTGATCTGTTCATGACCAGGCACGTGATCAGTGCATGATTAATTACGTGATCAGTGCATGATCAGTCACGTGATCAGTGCATGATCAGCCACGTCAACAGTGCATGATAGCCACGTAATTAGTGCATGGTCAGTCACGTGATCAGTGCATGATCAATTACGTGATCAGTGCATGGTCACTCACGGGATCCAGTACATGGTAGCTACGTGATCATTGCATGATCAGCCACTTGAGCAGTGCATGATAGTCACGTGATCAGTGCATGATCAGTTTCGGGAGCAGAGTATGATCAGCCACTTGATCAGTGCATGATAGCCAAATGATCACTGCATGATCTGTCACATGATCAGTGTATGATCATCCACGTGATCAGTGCATGGGCAGTCATGTGATCAGTGCATGATATAGACGTGATCAGTGCATGATCAGTCACGTGATCACTGTATGATCAACCACGTGATCAGTGCATGTGGAGTCATGTAATCAGTGCATTATCAGTCCCGTGATGAGTGTATGATCAGACAAGTGATCAGTGCAAGATAGCTACGTGATCAGTGCATACAGTTACGTGATCAGTGCATGCGCATACACGTGATCAGTGCATGAGAGCCACGTGATCAGTGCATGATCAGTCACGTGATAGGTGTGTGATCAGCCACGTGAACAGTGCATGCTCAGTCTCGTGATCAGGGCCTGCTGAGCTTCGAGATTACTGTCTGCTCATCTGCTTGACAATTGCCAGCTGAGCTGCACGATTCCTGCCTGTCATCTCCTTGACAATTGACACCTGTGCTGCGTAATTCCTGCCTGCTCATCTACTTGATTATTGCCAGCTGAGCAGCATGATTTCTCAGAGCTGAGTTCCATGATTATTGCCTGCTGACTGATTCCTGCCTACTCAGCTCTTTGTTCATTGCCTCCAGAGGCACATGATCAGAGTATGACACCAAAACATGATCAGCACATGATCAGTCACATGATCAATGCATGATAAGCCAGGTGATCAGTGCATGATCAATTACGTGATCAGTGCATGATCAGTCATGTGACCAGTACATAGTAGCTGCGTGATCATTGCATGATCAGCCGCGTGAGCAGTGCATGATAGCCACGTGATCAGTGCAAGATCAGTCACGTGATCAGTGCATGATCAGTCACGTGATCAGTGCATGATCAATTACGTTACCATTGCATGATCAGTCACGTGACCAGTACATGTTAGCTACGTGATCATTGCAGGGTCAGCCATGTGAGCACTGCATGATAGACACGTGATCAGTGCATGATCAACTACGTGAGCAGTGTATGATCATCCACGTGATCAGTGCATGATCAGACACGAGAACAGTGTATAATCAGTAACGTGATCAGTGCATGATACCTACGTGATCAGTTCATTATTAGTCACGTGATCTGTGCATGACAGGCACGTAATCAGTGCATGATATCCACATGATCAGTGAATTATAGCCACGTGATCAGTTCATGATTAGTCACGTGATCTGTGCATGACCAGGCACGTGAACCGTGTATGATCAGCCAAGTGATCAGTGCATTATAGCCACGTGATCAGTGCATGATCAGTCAAGTGATAGGTGCGTGAACAGTCACGTGATGCGTGCATGATGAGCCACGTGATCAGTGCAGGATCAATTACGTGATCAGTGCATGATCAGTCACGTGACCAGTACATGGTTGCTACGTGATCATTGTATGATCACCACGTGAGCAGTGCATGATAGCCACGTGATCAGTGCATGATCAGTCACGTGATCAGTACATGATCAGTCACGTGAACAGTGCAGGATCACTTACGTGATCAGTGCATGATCAGTCACGTGACCAGTACATGGTAGCTACGTGATCATTGCATGATCAGCCACTTGAGCAGTGCATGATAGTCATGTGATCAGTGCATGATCAGTTTCGGGAGCAGAGTATGATCAGCCACTTGATCAGTGCATGATAGCTACGTGGTCACTGCATGATCTGTCACATGATCAGTGTATGATCATCCACGTGATGAGTGCATGGGCAGTCATGTGATCAGTGCATGATATAGACGTGATCAATGCATGATCAGTCTCGTGATCAGTGTATGGTCAACCACGTGATCAGTGCACGATAGCCAGGTAATGAGTGCATGATAGCCAGATGATCAGTGCATTATCAGTCATGTGATCAGTGCATGATCAGTCACGTGATCAGTGTATGATCAGTCACGTGATCAGTGCATGATCAGTCACGTGATCAGTGTATGATCAGTCTCGTGATCAGTGTATGATCAACCACGTGATCAGTGCACGATAGCCAGGTAATGAGTGCATGATAGCCAGATGATCAGTGCATGATCAGTCACGTGATCAGTGCATGATCAGTCCAGTGATGAGTGTATGATCAGCCAAGTGATCAGTGCAAGATAGCTACGTGATCAGTGCATGATCAGTCACATGATCAGTGCATGATCAGCCACGTCATCAGTGCATGATAGCCACATCATCATTGCGTACAGTTACGTGATCAGTGCATGCGCGTACATGTGATCAGTGCATGAAAGCCACGTGACCAGTGCATGATTAGTCACGTGATAGGTGTGTGATCAGCCACGTGAACAGTGCATGCTCAGTCTCGTGATCAGGGCCTGCTGAGGTTCGTGATTACTGTCTGCTCATCTGCTTGACAATTGCCAGCTGAGCTGCACGATTCCTGCCTGTCATCTCCTTGACAATTGACACCTGTGCTGCGTAATTCCTGCCTGCTCATCTACTTGATTATTGCCAGCTGAGCAGCATGATTTCTCAGAGCTGAGTTCCATGATTATTGCCTGCTGACTGATTCCTGCTACTCAGCTCTTTGTTCATTGCCTCCAGAGGCACATTATCAGTGTATGACACCAAACATGATCAGCACATGATCAGTCACATGATCAATGCATGATAAGCCAGGTGATCAGTGCACGATCAATTACGTGATCAGTGCATGATCAGTCATGTGACCAGTACATGGTAGCTGCGTGACCATTGCATGATCAGCCACGTGATCAGTGCATGATATCCAAGTGATCAGTGCATGATCAATCACGTGATCAGTTTATGATCAGCCACGTGAACAGTGCATGCTCAGTCACGTGATCAGGGCCTGCTGAGCTGCGTGATTACTGTCTGCTCATCTGCTTGACAATTGCCAGCTGAGCTGCACGATTCCTGCCTGTCATCTCCTTGACAATTGCCACCTGTGCTGCGTAATCCTGCCTGCTCATCTACTTGATTATTGCCAGCTGAGCAGCATGATTTCTCAGAGCTGAGTTCCATGATTATTGCCTGCTGACTGATTCCTGCCTACTCAGCTCTTTGTTCATTGCCTCCAGAGGCACATTATCAGTGTATGACACCAAACATGATCAGCACATGATCAGTCACATGATCAATGCATGATAAGCCAGGTGATCAGTGCACGATCAATTACGTGATCAGTGCATGATCAGTCATGTGACCAGTACATGGTAGCTGCGTGACCATTGCATGATCAGCCACGTGAGAAGTGCATGATAGCCACGTGATCAGTGCAAGATCAGTCACATGATCAGTGCATGATCAGTCACGTGATTCAGTGCATGATCAGCCACGTGATCAGTGTATGATCAGTCATGAGATCAGTGCATGTGGAGTCATGTAATCAATGCATGATAGCGTCGTGATCAGTGCATGATCAGTCCGGTGATGAGTGTATGATCAGCTTAGTGATCAGTGCAAGATAGCTACGTGATCAGTGCATGATCAGTCACATGATCAGTGCATGATCAGCCACGTCACCACTGCATGATAGCCACGTCATCAGTGCATACAGTTACGTGATCAGTGCATGCGCAATCACGTGATAAGTGCATGATAGCCACGTGATCAGTGCATGATCAGTCACGTGATCAGTGCATGATCAGTTACGTGATCAGTGTATGATCATCCACGTGATCAGTGCATGTGGAGTCATGTAATCAATGCATGATAGCGTCGTGATCAGTGCATGATCAGTCCCGTGATGAGTGTATGATCAGACAAGTGATCAGTGCAAGATAGCTACATGATCAGTGCATACAGTTACGTGATCAGTGCATGCGCATACACGTGATCAGTGCATGAGAGCCACGTGATCAGTGCATGATCAGTCACGTGACAGGTGTGTGACCAGCCACGTGAACAGTGCATGCTCAGTCACGTGATCAGGGCCTGCTGAGCTGCGTGATTACTGTCTGCTCATCTGCTTGACAATTGCCAGCTGAGCTGCACGATTCCTGCCTGTCATCTGCTTGACAATTGCCAGCTGTGCTGCGTAATTCCTGCCTGCTCAGCTGCTTGATTATTGCCAGCTGAGCAGCATTCCTCACAGCTGACTTCCATGATTATTGCCTGCTGACTGTTTGATTCGTGCCTACTCAGCTCTTTGTTTATTGCCTCCAGAGGCACATGATCAGTGTATGATAGCAAACATGATCAGTGCATGATCAGTCACATGATCAGCGCCATTAAGTCACGTGATCACTACATGATAGTCATGTGACCAGTCCATGCTCAGTCACGGTATCAGTGCATGATCAGCCACGTGATCAGTGCATAATAACCACGTGATCAGTGAATGAACAGTCACGTGTTCAGTGCATGCACAGTCACATGTCCATGCATGATAGCCACGTGATCAGAGAAAGATAGCACCGTGTTCAGTGCATGATCACATACACGTGATCAGTGTATGATCAGCCACCTGTACACTGGGTGATGTCACGTGATCAGGGCCTGCTGAGCTGCGTGATTCCTGTCTACTCAGCTTAGTGACAATTGAGAGCTGAGCTGCGTTATTCCTGCCTGATAATCTGCTGGATAATTTCCAGCTGAGCTGCGTGATTCCTTTCTGCTCATCAGCTTGATAATTGCCAGCTGAGCTGCGTTACTCCTGCCTGCTCATCTGCTTGATTATTGCCAGCTGAGCTGCGTTATTCCTGCCTGCTCAGCTGTTGATTATTGCCAGCTGAGCAGAATGATTCGTCACAGCTGAGGTCCATGATTATTGCCTGTTGATTTTGTGATTCGTTCCTGCTCAGCTCTTTAATTATTGCCTTCTGAGGGACATCACCAGTGCATGATAGCCAAGTGATCAGTCACATGATCAGCGCCATTCAGACATGTGATCACTGCATGCTCATCCGCTTGATGAGTTCATGATCAGCCACATGATCAGTGCATCATCAGCCACGTGATCAGTGAATGATAGCCACCTGATCAGTGCATGATAGCCACGTGATCAGTGCATTATAGCCACGTAATCAGTTCATGATTAGTCACGTGATCTCTGCATGACCAGGCACGAGATCAGTGTATGATCAGCCACGTGATCAGTGCATGATAGCCACGTGATCAGTGCATGATCAGTCACGTGATCAGAGCATGAACAGTCACGTGATCAGTGCATGATGATCCCCGTGATCAGTGCATGATCAATTACGTGATCAGTGCATGATCACTCACGTGACCAGTACATGGTAGCTACGTGATCATTGCATGATCAGCCACGTGAGCAGTGCATGATAGCCACGTGATCAGTGCCTGATCAGTCACGTGATCAGTGCATGATCAGTTACGTGATCAGTGCATGCCCAATCACGTGATCAGTGCATGATAGCTACATGATCAGTGCATGATTATCCACGTGAGCACTGGATGATAGTCACCTGATCAGTGAATGATAGACACCTGAACAGTGCATAAGAGCCACGTGATCAGTGCATGATCAGTCACATGATCCATGCATGATCAATCACGTGACCAGTACATGGTAGCTACCTGAACATTGCATGATCAACCACGTGAGCAGTGCATGATAGCCACGTGATCATTGCATGATCACTTCAGTGAGCAGTGTATGATCAGCCACGTAACCAGTACATGGTAGCTATGTGATAATTGCATGATCAACCACGTGAGCAGTGCATGATAGCCACGTGATCACTGCAGGATCAGTCACGTGATAGGTGTATGATCAGGCACATGATCAGTGCATGATATCCACGTGATCAGTGCCTGATACCCACGTGATCAGTTCATGATTAGTCACGTGATCTGTGCATGACCAGGCATGTGAGCAGTGTATGATCAGCCACGTGATCAGTGCATGATAGCCACGTGATCAGTGCATGATCAGTCAAGTGATAGGTGTATGATCAGCCACATGATCAGTGCATGATATCCACGTGATCAGTGCCTGGTACCCACGTGATCAGTTCATGATAAGTCACGTGATCTGTTCATGACCAGGCACGTGATCAGTGCATGATTAATTACGTGATCAGTGCATGATCAGTCACGTGATCAGTGCATGATCAGCCACGTCAACAGTGCATGATAGCCACGTAATTAGTGCATGGTCAGTCACGTGATCAGTGCATGATCAATTACGTGATCAGTGCATGGTCACTCACGGGATCCAGTACATGGTAGCTACGTGATCATTGCATGATCAGCCACTTGAGCAGTGCATGATAGTCACGTGATCAGTGCATGATCAGTTTCGGGAGCAGAGTATGATCAGCCACTTGATCAGTGCATGATAGCCAAATGATCACTGCATGATCTGTCACATGATCAGTGTATGATCATCCACGTGATCAGTGCATGGGCAGTCATGTGATCAGTGCATGATATAGACGTGATCAGTGCATGATCAGTCACGTGATCACTGTATGATCAACCACGTGATCAGTGCATGTGGAGTCATGTAATCAGTGCATTATCAGTCCCGTGATGAGTGTATGATCAGACAAGTGATCAGTGCAAGATAGCTACGTGATCAGTGCATACAGTTACGTGATCAGTGCATGCGCATACACGTGATCAGTGCATGAGAGCCACGTGATCAGTGCATGATCAGTCACGTGATAGGTGTGTGATCAGCCACGTGAACAGTGCATGCTCAGTCTCGTGATCAGGGCCTGCTGAGCTTCGAGATTACTGTCTGCTCATCTGCTTGACAATTGCCAGCTGAGCTGCACGATTCCTGCCTGTCATCTCCTTGACAATTGACACCTGTGCTGCGTAATTCCTGCCTGCTCATCTACTTGATTATTGCCAGCTGAGCAGCATGATTTCTCAGAGCTGAGTTCCATGATTATTGCCTGCTGACTGATTCCTGCCTACTCAGCTCTTTGTTCATTGCCTCCAGAAGCACATTATCAGTGTATGACACCAAACATGATCAGCACATGATCAGTCACATGATCAATGCATGATAAGCCAGGTGATCAGTGCACGATCAATTACGTGATCAGTGCATGATCAGTCATGTGACCAGTACATGGTAGCTGCGTGATCATTGCATGATCAGCCGCGTGAGCAGTGCATGATAGCCACGTGATCAGTGCAAGATCAGTCACGTGATCAGTGCATGATCAGTCACGTGATCAGTGCATGATCAATTACGTTACCATTGCATGATCAGTCACGTGACCAGTACATGTTAGCTACGTGATCATTGCAGGGTCAGCCATGTGAGCACTGCATGATAGACACGTGATCAGTGCATGATCAGCAACGTGAGCAGTGTATGATCATCCACGTGATCAGTGCATGATCAGACACGAGAACAGTGTATAATCAGTAACGTGATCAGTGCATGATACCTACGTGATCAGTTCATTATTAGTCACGTGATCTGTGCATGACAGGCACGTAATCAGTGCATGATATCCACATGATCAGTGAATTATAGCCACGTGATCAGTTCATGATTAGTCACGTGATCTGTGCATGACCAGGCACGTGAACCGTGTATGATCAGCCAAGTGATCAGTGCATTATAGCCACGTGATCAGTGCATGATCAGTCAAGTGATAGGTGCGTGAACAGTCACGTGATGCGTGCATGATGAGCCACGTGATCAGTGCAGGATCAATTACGTGATCAGTGCATGATCAGTCACGTGACCAGTACATGGTTGCTACGTGATCATTGTATGATCACCACGTGAGCAGTGCATGATAGCCACGTGATCAGTGCATGATCAGTCACGTGATCAGTACATGATCAGTCACGTGAACAGTGCCTGATCACTTACGTGATCTGTGCATGATGAGTCACGTGACCAGTACATGGTAGCTACGTGATCATTGCATGATCAGCCACTTGAGCAGTGCATGATAGTCACGTGATCAGTGCATGATCAGTTTGGGGAGCAGAGTATGATCAGCCACTTGATCAGTGCATGATAGCCAAATGATCACTGCATGATCTGTCACATGATCAGTGTATGATCATCCACGTGATCAGTGCATGGGCAGTCATGTGATCAGTGCATGATATAGACGTGATCAGTGCATGATCAGTCACGTGATCACTGTATGATCAACCACGTGATCAGTTCACGATAGCCAGGTAATGAGTGCATGATAGCCAGATGATCAGTGCATTATCAGTCATGTGATCAGTGCATGATCAGTCACGTGATCAGTGTATGATCAGTCACGTGATCAGTGCATGTGGAGTCATGTAATCAGTGCATTATCAGTCCCGTGATGAGTGTATGATCAGACAAGTGATCAGTGCAAGATAGCTACGTGATCAGTGCATACAGTTACGTGATCAGTGCATGCGCATACACGTGATCAGTGCATGAGAGCCACGTGATCAGTGCATGATCAGTCACGTGATAGGTGTGTGATCAGCCACGTGAACAGTGCATGCTCAGTCTCGTGATCAGGGCCTGCTGAGCTTCGAGATTACTGTCTGCTCATCTGCTTGACAATTGCCAGCTGAGCTGCACGATTCCTGCCTGTCATCTCCTTGACAATTGACACCTGTGCTGCGTAATTCCTGCCTGCTCATCTACTTGATTATTGCCAGCTGAGCAGCATGATTTCTCAGAGCTGAGTTCCATGATTATTGCCTGCTGACTGATTCCTGCCTACTCAGCTCTTTGTTCATTGCCTCCAGAGGCACATGATCAGAGTATGACACCAAACATGATCAGCACATGATCAGTCACATGATCAATGCATGATAAGCCAGGTGATCAGTGCATGATCAATTACGTGATCAGTGCATGATCAGTCATGTGACCAGTACATAGTAGCTGCGTGATCATTGCATGATCAGCCGCGTGAGCAGTGCATGATAGCCACGTGATCAGTGCAAGATCAGTCACGTGATCAGTGCATGATCAGTCACGTGATCAGTGCATGATCAATTACGTTACCATTGCATGATCAGTCACGTGACCAGTACATGTTAGCTACGTGATCATTGCAGGGTCAGCCATGTGAGCACTGCATGATAGACACGTGATCAGTGCATGATCAGCTAAGTGAGCAGTGTATGATCATCCACGTGATCAGTGCATGATCAGACACGAGAACAGTGTATAATCAGTAACGTGATCAGTGCATGATACCTACGTGATCAGTTCATTATTAGTCACGTGATCTGTGCATGACAGGCACATAATCAGTGCATGATATCCACATGATCAGTGAATTATAGCCACGTGATCAGTTCATGATTAGTCACGTGATCTGTGCATGACCAGGCACGTGAACCGTGTATGATCAGCCAAGTGATCAGTGCATTATAGCCACGTGATCAGTGCATGATCAGTCAAGTGATAGGTGCGTGAACAGTCACGTGATGCGTGCATGATGAGCCACGTGATCAGTGCAGGATCAATTACGTGATCAGTGCATGATCAGTCACGTGACCAGTACATGGTTGCTACGTGATCATTGTATGATCACCACGTGAGCAGTGCATGATAGCCACGTGATCAGTGCATGATCAGTCACGTGATCAGTACATGATCAGTCACGTGAACAGTGCATGATCACTTACGTGATCTGTGCATGATGAGTCACGTGACCAGTTCATGGTAGCTACGTGATCATTGCATGATCAGCCACTTGAGCAGTGCATGATAGTCACGTGATCAGTGCATGATCAGTTTCGGGAGCAGAGTATGATCAGCCACTTGATCAGTGCATGATAGCTACGTGGTCACTGCATGATCTGTCACATGATCAGTGTATGATCATCCACGTGATGAGTGCATGAGCAGTCATGTAATCAGTGCATGATATAGACGTGATCAATGCATGATCAGTCTCGTGATCAGTGTATGGTCAACCACGTGATCAGTGCACGATAGCCAGGTAATGAGTGCATGATAGCCAGATGATCAGTGCATTATCAGTCATGTGATCAGTGCATGATCAGTCACGTGATCAGTGTATGATCAGTCACGTGATCAGTGCATGATCAGTCACGTGATCAGTGTATGATCAGTCTCGTGATTAGTGTATGATCAACCACGTGATCAGTGCATGATAGCCACGTGGGCAGTGCATGATAGCCACGTGATTACTTCATGATTAGTCACGTGATCTGTACATGATCAGTCACGTGATATGTGTGTGATCAGCCACGTGATCAGTGCGTGATCAGCCACGTGATCAGTGGAGGATCAATTACGTGATCATTGCATGATCAGTCACGTGACCAGTACACGGTAGCTACGTGATCATTGCATGATCAGCCACGTGATCAGTGCATGATAGCCACGTGATCAGTGCATGATAGTCACGTGATCAGTCCATGATCAGTCACGTGATATGTGTGTGATCAGCCACGTGATCAGTGAATGATATCAGTGCATGATAGCCACGTGATCACTGCATGATATCCACGTGATCAGTGCATGATAGCCACGTGATCAGTGCATGAGAGCCACGTGATCACAGCATGATCAGTCACGTGGTACATGTGTGATCAGCAACGTGATCAGTGCATGATGAGCCACGTGTCCAGTGCAGGATCAATTATGTGATCAGTGCATGATCAGTCACGTGACCAGTACATGTTTGATAGGTGATCATTGCATGATCAGCCACGTGAGCAGTCATGATCATTTCCATGATCTGTGCATGATCAGTCACATAACCAATATATGGTAGCTACGTGATCATTGCATGACCAGCCACGTGAGGAGTGCATTAGAGCCACGTGATGTGTGCATGATGAGTTAGGTGAGCAGAGTATGATCAGCCACGTGATCAGTGCATGATTGCCACGTGATCAGTGCATGATCAGTCACGTGACAGGTGTGTGATCAGCCACATGAACAGTGCATGTTCAGCCACGTGATCAGTGCATGATAGCCACGTGATCAGTGCATGATCAGTTACGTGAGCAGTGTAAGATAAGCCACGTGATCAGTGCATGTTCAGACACGTGAACAGTGTATGATCAGCCACGTGAACAGTGCATGCTCAGTCACGTGATCAGGGCCTGCTGAGCTGCGTGATTACTCTCTGCTCATCTGCTTGACAATTGCAAGCTGAGCTGCACAATTCCTGCCTGTCATCTGCTTGACAATTGCCAGCTGTGCTGCGTAATTCCTGCCTGCTCAGATGCTTGATTATTGCCAGCTGAGCAGCATGATTCCTCACAGCTGAGTTACACGATTAGTGCCTGCTGACTGTTTGATTCGTGCTACTCAGCTCTTTGTTTATTGCCTCCAGAGGCACATGATCAGTGTATGATAGCAAACATGATCAGCGCATGATCAGTCACATGATCAGCGCCATTAACTTACGTGATCACTACATGATAGTCATGTGATCAGTCCAGGCTCAGTCACGGTATCAGTGCATGATCAGCCATGTGATCAGTGCATGATAGCCACGTGATCATTGCATGATAGCCACGTGATCAGTGCATGATCAGCCAGGTGATCAGTTCATGATAGCTACGTGATCAGTTCATGATAGGTCACGTGATCTGTGCATGACCAGGCAGGTGATCAGTGTATGATCAGCCACGTGAACAGTGCATGGTAGCCACATCATAGATGCATGATCAGTCACCTGATGGGTGTATGATCAGTCACGTGACCGATACATGGTAGCTACATGATCATTGCATGATCAGCCATGTGAGTAGTGCATGATAGTCACGTGATCAGTGCATGATCAGTCACGTGATCAGTGCATGATCAGTCATGTGACCAGTACATGGTAGCTACGTGATCATTGCATGATCAGCCACGTGAGCAGTGCATTATAGCCACGTGATCAGTGCATGATCAGCTACGTTAACAGTGCATGATCAGTCACGTGATCAGTGCATGATCAGCCACGTGATCAGTGCATGATAGCCACGTGATCAGTGCATGAAATTCACGTGATCAGTGCATGATCAGTCACGTGATCAGTGTATGATCAGCCACGTGATCAGTGCATGATCTCCCACATTATCAGTGCATGATCAATTAAGTGATCAGTGCATGATCAGTCACGTGACCGGTACATGGTAGCTACATGATCATTGTAAGATCAGCCACGTGAGTAGTGCATGATAGCCACGTGATCAGTGCATGATCAGTCACGTGATCAGTGCATGTTAGCTACGTGATCATTTCGTGATCAGCCACGTGAACACTGCATGATAGCCACGTGATCAGTGCATGATCAGCCACGTGATAAGTGCATGATCAGTCACGTGATCAGTGCATGATTAGTCATGTGACCAGTACATGGTAGCTGCGTGAACATTGCATGATCAGCCACGAGAGCAGTGCATGATAGCCACGTGATCAGTACATGATCAGTCACGTGATCAGTGCATGATCAGTCACGTGACCAGTACATGGTAGCTAAGTGATCATTGCATGATCAGCCACGTGATCAGTGCATGATAGCCACGTGGGCAGTGCATAATAGCCACGTGATTACTTCATGATTAGTCACGTTATCTGTACATGATCAGTCACGTGATACGTGTGTGATCAGCCACGTGATCAGTGCGTGATGAGCCACGTGATCAGTCCAGGATCAATACTTGATCAGTGCATGATCAGTCACGTGACCAGTACATGGTAGCTACGTGATCATTGTATGATCAGCCACGTGATCAGTGCATGATAGCCACGTGGGCAGTGCATGATAACCACGTGATTACTTCATGATTAGTCACGTGATCTGTACAGGATCAGTCACGTGATACGTGTGTGATCAGCCACGTGATCAGTGCGTGATGAGCCACGTGATCAGTGGAGGATCAATTACGTGATCAGTGCATGATCAGTCACGTGACCAGTACATGGTTGCTAGGTGATCATTGCATGATCAGCCACGTGAGCAGTGCATGATCATTTACGTGATCTGTGCATGATCAGTCAGGTGACCAGTATATGGTAGCTACGTGATCATTGCATGACCAGCCACGTGAGGAGTGCATGATAGCCACGTGATGTGTGCATGATCAGTTAGGTGAGCAGAGTATGATCAGCCACGTGATCAGTGCATGATGGCTACGTGATCAGTTCATGATTAGTCACGTGATCTGTGCATGACCAGGCAGGTGATCAGTGTATGATCAGCCACGTGAACAGTGCATGGTAGCCACGTGATCAGTGCAAGATCAGTCACGTAATCAGTGCATGATCAGTCATGTGACCAGTACATGGTAGCTACGTGATCATTGCATGATCAGCCACGTGAGCAGTGCATTATAGCCACATGATCAGTGCATGATCAGCCACGTTATCAGTGCATGATCAGTCACGTGATCAGTGCATGATCAACCACGTGATCAGTGCATGATAGCCACGTGATCAGTGCATGATAGCCACGTGATCAGTGCATGATCCGTCACGTAATCAGTGCATGATCAGTCATGTGACCAGTACATGGTAGCTACGTGATCATTGCATGATCAGCCACGTGAGCAGTGCATTATAGCCACGTGATCAGTGCATGATCAGCCACGTTATCAGTGCGTGATCAGTCACGTGATCAGTGCATGATCAGCCACGTGATCAGTGCATGATAGCCACGTGATCAGTGCATGATAGCCACGTGATCAGTGCATGATCAGTCACGTGATCAGTGTATGATCAGCCACGTGATCAGTGCATGATCTCCCACATTATCAGTGCATGATCAATTAAGTGATCAGTGCATGATCAACCACGTGAGCTGTGCATGATAGCCACGAGGTCAGTGCATGATCAGTCACGTGATCAGTGCATGATCAGTCACGTGAACAGTGTATGATAAGTCACCTGATCAGTGAATGACCAATTACGTGATCAGTGCATGATCACTCATGTGACCAGTACATGGTAGCTACGTGATCATTGCATGATCAGCCACGTGAGCAGTGCATGATAGCCACGTGATCCCTGCATGATCAGCCACGTGATCAGTCATGACCAGGCACGTGAACAGTGAATGGTCAGCCACGTGATCAGTGCATGATACCTACGTGATCAGTTCATGATTAGTGACGTGATCTGTGCATGACAGGAACGTAATCAGTGCATGAAATCCACGTGATCAGTGAAATATACCCACGTGATCAGTTCATGCTTAGTCACGTGATTTGTGCATGACCTGGCACGTGAACAGTGTATGATCCGCCACGTGATCACTGCATGATAGCCACGTGATCAGTGCATAATCAGCCACATAATCAGTGCATGATCCATCACGTGATCAGTGCATGATCAGCCACGTGAGTAGTGCATGATAGCTACGTGAACAGTGCATGATCAGTCACGTGATGAGTGCATGATCAGTCATGTGACCAGTACATGGTAACTGCGTGATCTGTGCATGATCAGCCACGTGATCAGTGCATAATCAGCCACATAATCAGTGCATGATCCATTACGTGATCAGTGCATGTTCAGCCACGTGAGCAGTGTATGATAGCCACGTGATCTGTGCATGATCAGCCACGTGATCAGTGCATGATCAGTCAGGTGATCAGTGCATGATCAGCCACGTGATCAGTGAATGACCAGGCATGTGATCAGTGTATGACCAGCCAAGTGATCAGTGCATGACAGCCACGTGATCAGTGCATGATCAGTCACGTGATCAGTGCATGATCAGTCACGTGATCAATGTATGATCAGCCACGTGACCAGTGGATGATCAGCCACATGATCAGTGCATGATCAATTACGTCATCAGTGCATGATCAGTCACGTGACCAGTACATGGTAGCTACGTGATCACTGCATGATCAGCCACGTGAGCCGTGCATGATAGCCACGATTCAGTGCATGATCAATCACGTGAACAGTGCATGATTAGTCACCTGATCAGTGCATGATCAATTACGTGATCAGTGCATGATCACTCACGTGACCAGTACATGGTAGCTACGTGATAATTGCATGATCAGCCACGTGAGCAGTGCATGATAGCCACGTGATCAGTGCAAGATCAGTTTCGGGAGCAGAGTATGATCAGCCACTTGATCAGTGCATGATAGCCACGTGATCACTGCATGATCTGTCAGATGATCAGTGTATGATCATCCCCATGATCAGTGCATGGGCAGTCATGTGATCAGTGCATGATCAGTCTCGTGATCAGTGTATGATCAACCACGTGATCAGTGCACGATAGCCAGGTAAGGAGTGCATGATAGCCAGATGATCAGTGCATTATCAGTCACGTGATCAGTGTATGATCATCCAAGTAATCAGTGCATGATAGCCAACTGATCATTGCATGATCAGTCACGTGATCAGTGCATGATCAATTACGTGATCATTGCATGATCAGCCACGTGATCAGTGCATGATAGCCACGTGATCAGTGCATTATAGCCACGTGATCAGTGCATGATAGCCGACGTGATCACTTAATGAGTAATCACGTGATCTGTGCATGACCATGCAGGTGATCAGTGTATGATCAGCCACGTGATCAGTGCATGATAGCCACGTGATCAGTGCATGATCAATCACGTGATCAGTGTATGATCAGCCACATGAACAGTGCATGAGTGCCACATGATCAGTGCAGGATCAATTACGTGATCATTGCATGATAAGCCACGTGAGCCGTGCATGGTAGCCACGAGATCAGGGCATGAGCAGTCACGTGATCAGTGCATGATCAGTCACGTGAACAGTGCATGATAAGTCACCTGATCAGTGCATGATCAATTACGTGATCAGTGCATGATCACTCACGTGACTAGTACATGGTAGCTACGTGAACATTGCATGATCAGCCACGTGAGCAGGGCATGATAGCCAAGTGATCACTGCATGATCAGTTTCGGGAGCAGAGTACGATCAGCCACTTGATCAGTGCATGATAGCCACGTGATCACTGCATGATCTGTCACATGATCAGTGTATGATCATCCACGTGATCAGTGCATTATCAGTCATGTGACTAGTACATGGTAGCTGCGTGATCATTTCGTGATCAGCCACGTGAGCAGTGCATGATCAGTCACGTGATAAGTGCATGATCAGTCACGTGATCAGTGCATGATTAGTCATGTGACCAGTACATGGTAGCTGCGTGATCATTGCATGATCAGCCATGTGAGCAGTGCATGATCAGTCACGTGACCAGTACATGATCAGTCACGTGATCAGTGCATGATCAGTCACGTGACCAGTACATGGTAGCTAAGTGATCATTGCATGATCAGCCACGTGTTCAGTGCATGATAGCCACGTGGGCAGTGCATGATAGCCACGTGATTACTTCATGATTAGTCACGTGATCTGTACATGATCAGTCACGTGATACGTGTGTGATCAACCACGTGATCAGTGCGTGATGAGCCACGTGATCAGTCCAGGATCAATACTTGATCAGTGCATGATCAGTCACGTGACCAGTACATGGTAGCTACGTGATCATTGCATGATCAGCCACGTGATCAGTGCATGATAGCCACGTGGGCAGTGCATGATAACCACGTGATTACTTCATGATTAGTCACGTGATCTGTACATGATCAGTCACGTGATACGGGTGTGATCAGCCACGTGATCAGTGCGTGATGAGCCACGTGATCAGTGGAGGATCAATTACGTGATCAGTGCATGATCAGTCACGTGACCAGTACATGGTTGCTAGGTGATCATTGCATGATCAGCCACGTGAGCAGTGCATAATCATTTACGTGATCTGTGCATGATCAGTCACGTGACCAGTATATGGTAGCTACGTGATCATTGCATGACCAGCCACGTGAGGAGTGCATGATAGCCACGTGATGTGTGCATGATCAGTTAGGTGAGCAGAGTATGATCAGCCACGTGATCAGTGCATGATGGCTACGTGATCAGTTCATGATTAGTCACGTGATCTGTGCATGACCAGGCAGGTGATCAGTGTATGATCAGCCACGTGAACAGTGAATGGTAGCCACGTCATATATGCATGATCAATCACCTGATGGGTGTATGATCAGTCACGTGACCGATACATGGTAGCTACATGATCATTGCATGATCAGCCACGTGAGTAGTGCATGATAGCCACGTGATCAGTGCATGATCAGTCACGTCATCAGTGCATGATCAGTCATGTGACCAGTACATGGTAGCTACGTGATCATTGCATGATCAGCCACGTGAGCAGTGCATTATAGCCACATGATCAGTGCATGATCAGCCACGTTATCAGTGCATGATCAGTCACGTGATCAGTGCATGATCAGCCACGTGATCAGTGCATGATAGCCACGTGATCAGTGCATGATAGCCACGTGATCAGTGCATGATCCGTCACATCATCAGTGCATGATCAGTCATGTGACCAGTACATGGTAGCTACGTGATCATTGCATGATCAGCCACGTGAGCAGTGCATTATAGCCACGTGATCAGTGCATGATCAGCCACGTTATCAGTGCGTGATCAGTCACGTGATCAGTGCATGATCAGCCACGTGATCAGTGCATGATAGCCACGTGATCAGTGCATGATATCCACGTGATCAGTGCATGGTCAGTCACGTGATCAGTGTATGATCAGCCACGTGATCCGTGCATGATCTCCCACATTATCAGTGCATGATCAATTAAGTGATCAGTGCATGATCAGCCACGTGAGCCGTGCATGATAGCCACGAGGTCAGTGCATGGTCAGTCACGTGATCAGTGCATGATCAGTCACGTGAACAGTGTATGATAAGTCACCTGATCAGTGAATGATCAATTACGTGATCAGTGCATGATCACTCACGTGACGAGTACATGGTAGCTACGTGATCATTGCATGATCAGCCACGTGAGCAGTGCATTATAGCCACGTGATCAGTGCATGATCAGCCACGTGATCAGGTCATGACCAGGCACGTGATCAGTGTATGAGCAGCCACGTGATCAATCCATGATCAGACACGTGAACAGTGAATGGTCAGCCACGTGATCAGTGCATGATACCTACGTGATCAGTTCATGATTAGTGACGTGATCTGTGCATGACAGGAACGTAATCAGTGCATGAAATCCACGTGATCAGTGAAATATACCCACGTGATCAGTTCATGATTAGTCACGTGATTTGTGCATGACCTGGCACGTGAACAGTGTATGATCCGCCACGTGATCACTGCATGATAGCCACGTGATCAGTGCATAATCAGCCACATAATCAGTGCATGATCCATTACGTGATCAGTGCATGATCAGCCACGTGAGCAGTGCATGATAGCCACGTGATCTGTGCATGATCAGCCACGTGATCAGTGCATGATCAGTCACGTGATCAGTGCATGATCAGCCACGTGATCAGTGCATGACCAGGCACGTGATCAGTGTATGACCAGCCAAGTGATCAGTGCATGACAGCCACGTGATCAGTGCATGATCAGTCACGTGATCAGTGCATGATCAGTCACGTGATCAGTGTATGATCAGCCACGTGACCAGTGCATGATCAGCCACATGATCAGTGCATGATCAATTACGTCATCAGTGCATGATCAGTCACGTGACCAGTACATGGTAGCTACGTGATCACTGCATGATCAGCCACATGATCTGTGCATGATCAGCTACGTGGGCAGTGTATGATCAGCCACGTGATCAGTGCATGATCAGACAAGTGAACAGTGTATAATCAGCCACGTGATCAGTGCATGATACCTACGTGATCAGTTCATCATTAGTCACGTGATCTGTGCATGACAGGCACATAATCAGTGCATGATATCCACGTGATCAGTGAATTATAACCACGTGATCAGTTCATGATTAGTCAGGTGATCTGTGCATGACCAGGCACGTGAACAATATATGATCAGCCACGTGATCAGTTCATTATAGCCACGTGATCAGTGCATGATCAGTCAAGTGATCAGTGCGAGAACAGTCATGTGATCAGTGTATGATGAGCCACGTGATCAGTGCAGGATCAATTTCGTGATCAGTGCATGATCAGTCACATGACCAGTACATGGTTTCTACGTGATCATTGCATGATCAGCCACGTGATCAGTGCATGATAGCCACGTGTTCAGTGCATGATCAATCACGTGATCAGTGTATGATCAGCCACGTGAACAGTGCATGAGTGCCACGTGATCAGTGCAGGATCAATTACGTGATCATTGCATGATAAGCCACGTGAGCCGTGCATGGTAGCCACGAGATCAGGGCATGAGCAGTCACGTGATCAGTGCATGATCAGTCACGTGAACAGTGCATGATAAGTCACCTGATCAGTGCATGATCAATTACGTGATCAGTGCATGATCACTCACGTGACCAGTACATGGTAGCTACGTGATCATTGCATGATCAGCCACGTGAGCAGTGCATGATAGCCACGTGATCACTGCATGATCTGTCAGATGATCAGGTCATGACCAGGCACGTGAACAGTGAATGGTCAGCCACGTGATCAGTGCATGATACCTACGTGATCAGTTCATGATTAGTGACGTGATCTGTGCATGACAGGAACGTAATCAGTGCATGAAATCCACGTGATCAGTGAAATATACCCACGTGATCAGTTCATGCTTAGTCACGTGATTTGTGCATGACCTGGCACGTGAACAGTGTATGATCCGCCACGTGATCACTGCATGATAGCCACGTGATCAGTGCATAATCAGCCACATAATCAGTGCATGATCCATCACGTGATCAGTGCATGATCAGCCACGTGAGTAGTGCATGATAGCTACGTGAACAGTGCATGATCAGTCACGTGATGAGTGCATGATCAGTCATGTGACCAGTACATGGTAACTGCGTGATCTGTGCATGATCAGCCACGTGATCAGTGCATAATCAGCCACATAATCAGTGCATGATCCATTACGTGATCAGTGCATGTTCAGCCACGTGAGCAGTGCATGATAGCCACGTGATCTGTGCATGATCAGCCACGTGATCAGTGCATGATCAGTCAGGTGATCAGTGCATGATCAGCCACGTGATCAGTGAATGACCAGGCATGTGATCAGTGTATGACCAGCCAAGTGATCAGTGCATGACAGCCACGTGATCAGTGCATGATCAGTCACGTGATCAGTGCATGATCAGTCACGTGATCAATGTATGATCAGCCACGTGACCAGTGGATGATCAGCCACATGATCAGTGCATGATCAATTACGTCATCAGTGCATGATCAGTCACGTGACCAGTACATGGTAGCTACGTGATCACTGCATGATCAGCCACGTGAGCCGTGCATGATAGCCACGATTCAGTGCATGATCAATCACGTGAACAGTGCATGATTAGTCACCTGATCAGTGCATGATCAATTACGTGATCAGTGCATGATCACTCACGTGACCAGTACATGGTAGCTACGTGATAATTGCATGATCAGCCACGTGAGCAGTGCATGATAGCCACGTGATCAGTGCAAGATCAGTTTCGGGAGCAGAGTATGATCAGCCACTTGATCAGTGCATGATAGCCACGTGATCACTGCATGATCTGTCAGATGATCAGTGTATGATCATCCCCATGATCAGTGCATGGGCAGTCATGTGATCAGTGCATGATCAGTCTCGTGATCAGTGTATGATCAACCACGTGATCAGTGCACGATAGCCAGGTAAGGAGTGCATGATAGCCAGATGATCAGTGCATTATCAGTCACGTGATCAGTGTATGATCATCCAAGTAATCAGTGCATGATAGCCAACTGATCATTGCATGATCAGTCACGTGATCAGTGCATGATCAATTACGTGATCATTGCATGATCAGCCACGTGATCAGTGCATGATAGCCACGTGATCAGTGCATTATAGCCACGTGATCAGTGCATGATAGCCGACGTGATCACTTAATGAGTAATCACGTGATCTGTGCATGACCATGCAGGTGATCAGTGTATGATCAGCCACGTGATCAGTGCATGATAGCCACGTGATCAGTGCATGATCAATCACGTGATCAGTGTATGATCAGCCACATGAACAGTGCATGAGTGCCACGTGATCAGTGCAGGATCAATTACGTGATCATTGCATGATAAGCCACGTGAGCCGTGCATGGTAGCCACGAGATCAGGGCATGAGCAGTCACGTGATCAGTGCATGATCAGTCACGTGAACAGTGCATGATAAGTCACCTGATCAGTGCATGATCAATTACGTGATCAGTGCATGATCACTCACGTGACTAGTACATGGTAGCTACGTGAACATTGCATGATCAGCCACGTGAGCAGGGCATGATAGCCAAGTGATCACTGCATGATCAGTTTCGGGAGCAGAGTACGATCAGCCACTTGATCAGTGCATGATAGCCACGTGATCACTGCATGATCTGTCACATGATCAGTGTATGATCATCCACGTGATCAGTGCATTATCAGTCATGTGACTAGTACATGGTAGCTGCGTGATCATTTCGTGATCAGCCACGTGAGCAGTGCATGATCAGTCACGTGACCAGTACATGATCAGTCACGTGATCAGTGCATGATCAGTCACGTGACCAGTACATGGTAGCTAAGTGATCATTGCATGATCAGCCACGTGTTCAGTGCATGATAGCCACGTGGGCAGTGCATGATAGCCACGTGATTACTTCATGATTAGTCATGTGATCTGTACATGATCAGTCACGTGATACGTGTGTGATCAACCACGTGATCAGTGCGTGATGAGCCACGTGATCAGTCCAGGATCAATACTTGATCAGTGCATGATCAGTAACGTGACCAGTACATGGTAGCTACGTGATCATTGCATGATCAGCCACGTGATCAGTGCATGATAGCCATGTGGGCAGTGCATGATAACCACGTGATTACTTCATGATTAGTCACGTGATCTGTACATGATCAGTCACGTGATACGGGTGTGATCAGCCACGTGATCAGTGCGTGATGAGCCACGTGATCAGTGGAGGATCAATTACGTGATCAGTGCATGATCAGTCACGTGACCAGTACATGGTTGCTAGGTGATCATTGCATGATCAGCCACGTGAGCAGTGCATAATCATTTACGTGATCTGTGCATGATCAGTCACGTGACCAGTATATGGTAGCTACGTGATCATTGCATGACCAGCCACGTGAGGAGTGCATGATAGCCACGTGATGTGTGCATGATCAGTTAGGTGAGCAGAGTATGATCAGCCACGTGATCAGTGCATGATGGCTACGTGATCAGTTCATGATTAGTCACGTGATCTGTGCATGACCAGGCAGGTGATCAGTGTATGATCAGCCACGTGAACAGTGAATGGTAGCCACGTCATATATGCATGATCAGTCACCTGATGGGTGTATGATCAGTCACGTGACCGATACATGGTAGCTACATGATCATTGCATGATCAGCCACGTGAGTAGTGCATGATAGCCACGTGATCAGTGCATGATCAGTCACGTCATCAGTGCATGATCAGTCATGTGACCAGTACATGGTAGCTACGTGATCATTGCATGATCAGCCACGTGAGCAGTGCATTATAGCCACATGATCAGTGCATGATCAGCCACGTTATCAGTGCATGATCAGTCACGTGATCAGTGCATGATCAGCCACGTGATCAGTGCATGATAGCCACGTGATCAGTGCATGATAGCCACGTGATCAGTGCATGATCCGTCACATCATCAGTGCATGATCAGTCATGTGACCCGTACATGGTAGCTACGTGATCATTGCATGATCAGCCACGTGAGCAGTGCATTATAGCCACGTGATCAGTGCATGATCAGCCACGTTATCAGTGCGTGATCAGTCACGTGATCAGTGCATGATCAGCCACGTGATCAGTGCATGATAGCCACGTGATCAGTGCATGATATCCACGTGATCAGTGCATGGTCAGTCACGTGATCAGTGTATGATCAGCCACGTGATCCGTGCATGATCTCCCACATTATCAGTGCATGGTCAATTAAGTGATCAGTGCATGATCAGACACGTGAGCCGTGCATGATAGCCACGAGGTCAGTGCATGATCAGTCACGTGATCAGTGCATGATCAGTCACGTGAACAGTGTATGATAAGTCACATGATCAGTGAATGATCAATTACGTGATCAGTGCATGATCACTCACGTGACCAGTACATGGTAGCTACCTGATCATTGCATGATCAGCCACGTGAGCAGTGCATTATAGCCACGTGATCAGTGCATGATCAGCCACGTGATCAGGTCATGACCAGGCACGTGATCAGTGTATGAGCAGCCACGTGATCAATCCATGATCAGACACGTGAACAGTGAATGGTCAGCCACGTGATCAGTGCATGATACCTACGTGATCAGTTCATGATTAGTGACGTGATCTGTGCATGACAGGAACGTAATCAGTGCATGAAATCCACGTGATCAGTGAAATATACCCACGTGATCAGTTCATGATTAGTCACGTGATTTGTGCATGACCTGGCACGTGAACAGTGTATGATCCGCCACGTGATCACTGCATGATAGCCACGTGATCAGTGCATAATCAGCCACATAATCAGTGCATGATCCATTACGTGATCTGTGCATGATCAGCCACGTGATCAGTGCATGATCAGTCACGTGATCAGTGCATGATCAGCCACGTGATCAGTGCATGACCAGGCACGTGATCAGTGTATGACCAGCCAAGTGATCAGTGCATGACAGCCACGTGATCAGTGCATGATCAGTCACGTGATCAGTGCATGATCAGTCACGTGATCAGTGTATGATCAGCCACGTGACCAGTGCATGATCAGCCACATGATCAGTGCATGATCAATTACGTCATCAGTGCATGATCAGTCACGTGACCAGTACATGGTAGCTACGTGATCACTGCATGATCAGCCACATGATCTGTGCATGATCAGCTACGTGGGCAGTGTATGATCAGCCACGTGATCAGTGCATGATCAGACAAGTGAACAGTGTATAATCAGCCACGTGATCAGTGCATGATACCTACGTGATCAGTTCATCATTAGTCACGTGATCTGTGCATGACAGGCACATAATCAGTGCATGATATCCACGTGATCAGTGAATTATAACCACGTGATCAGTTCATGATTAGTCAGGTGATCTGTGCATGACCAGGCACGTGAACAATATATGATCAGCCACGTGATCAGTTCATTATAGCCACGTGATCAGTGCATGATCAGTCAAGTGATCAGTGCGAGAACAGTCATGTGATCAGTGTATGATGAGCCACGTGATCAGTGCAGGATCAATTTCGTGATCAGTGCATGATCAGTCACATGACCAGTACATGGTTTCTACGTGATCATTGCATGATCAGCCACGTGATCAGTGCATGATAGCCACGTGTTCAGTGCATGATCAATCACGTGATCAGTGTATGATCAGCCACGTGAACAGTGCATGAGTGCCACGTGATCAGTGCAGGATCAATTACGTGATCATTGCATGATAAGCCACGTGAGCCGTGCATGGTAGCCACGAGATCAGGGCATGAGCAGTCACGTGATCAGTGCATGATCAGTCACGTGAACAGTGCATGATAAGTCACCTGATCAGTGCATGATCAATTACGTGATCAGTGCATGATCACTCACGTGACCAGTACATGGTAGCTACGTGATCATTGCATGATCAGCCACGTGAGCAGTGCATGATAGCCACGTGATCACTGCATGACCTGTCAGATGATCAGGTCATGACCAGGCACGTGAACAGTGAATGGTCAGCCACGTGATCAGTGCATGATACCTACGTGATCAGTTCATGATTAGTGACGTGATCTGTGCATGACAGGAACGTAATCAGTGCATGAAATCCACGTGATCAGTGAAATATACCCACGTGATCAGTTCATGCTTAGTCACGTGATTTGTGCATGACCTGGCACGTGAACAGTGTATGATCCGCCACGTGATCACTGCATGATAGCCACGTGATCAGTGCATAATCAGCCACATAATCAGTGCATGATCCATCACGTGATCAGTGCATGATCAGCCACGTGAGTAGTGCATGATAGCTACGTGAACAGTGCATGATCAGTCACGTGATGAGTGCATGATCAGTCATGTGACCAGTACATGGTAACTGCGTGATCTGTGCATGATCAGCCACGTGATCAGTGCATAATCAGCCACATAATCAGTGCATGATCCATTACGTGATCAGTGCATGTTCAGCCACGTGAGCAGTGCATGATAGCCACGTGATCTGTGCATGATCAGCCACGTGATCAGTGCATGATCAGTCAGGTGATCAGTGCATGATCAGCCACGTGATCAGTGAATGACCAGGCATGTGATCAGTGTATGACCAGCCAAGTGATCAGTGCATGACAGCCACGTGATCAGTGCATGATCAGTCACGTGATCAGTGCATGATCAGTCACGTGATCAATGTATGATCAGCCACGTGACCAGTGGATGATCAGCCACATGATCAGTGCATGATCAATTACGTCATCAGTGCATGATCAGTCACGTGACCAGTACATGGTAGCTACGTGATCACTGCATGATCAGCCACGTGAGCCGTGCATGATAGCCACGATTCAGTGCATGATCAATCACGTGAACAGTGCATGATTAGTCACCTGATCAGTGCATGATCAATTACGTGATCAGTGCATGATCACTCACGTGACCAGTACATGGTAGCTACGTGATAATTGCATGATCAGCCACGTGAGCAGTGCATGATAGCCACGTGATCAGTGCAAGATCAGTTTCGGGAGCAGAGTATGATCAGCCACTTGATCAGTGCATGATAGCCACGTGATCACTGCATGATCTGTCAGATGATCAGTGTATGATCATCCCCATGATCAGTGCATGGGCAGTCATGTGATCAGTGCATGATCAGTCTCGTGATCAGTGTATGATCAACCACGTGATCAGTGCACGATAGCCAGGTAAGGAGTGCATGATAGCCAGATGATCAGTGCATTATCAGTCACGTGATCAGTGTATGATCATCCAAGTAATCAGTGCATGATAGCCAACTGATCATTGCATGATCAGTCACGTGATCAGTGCATGATCAATTACGTGATCATTGCATGATCAGCCACGTGATCAGTGCATGATAGCCACGTGATCAGTGCATTATAGCCACGTGATCAGTGCATGATAGCCGACGTGATCACTTAATGAGTAATCACGTGATCTGTGCATGACCATGCAGGTGATCAGTGTATGATCAGCCACGTGATCAGTGCATGATAGCCACGTGATCAGTGCATGATCAATCACGTGATCAGTGTATGATCAGCCACATGAACAGTGCATGAGTGCCACGTGATCAGTGCAGGATCAATTACGTGATCATTGCATGATAAGCCACGTGAGCCGTGCATGGTAGCCACGAGATCAGGGCATGAGCAGTCACGTGATCAGTGCATGATCAGTCACGTGAACAGTGCATGATAAGTCACCTGATCAGTGCATGATCAATTACGTGATCAGTGCATGATCACTCACGTGACTAGTACATGGTAGCTACGTGAACATTGCATGATCAGCCACGTGAGCAGGGCATGATAGCCAAGTGATCACTGCATGATCAGTTTCGGGAGCAGAGTACGATCAGCCACTTGATCAGTGCATGATAGCCACGTGATCACTGCATGATCTGTCACATGATCAGTGTATGATCATCCACGTGATCAGTGCATTATCAGTCATGTGACTAGTACATGGTAGCTGCGTGATCATTTCGTGATCAGCCACGTGAGCAGTGCATGATAGCCACGTGATCAGTGCATGATCAGCCACGTGATAAGTGCATGATCAGTCACGTGATCAGTGCATGATTAGTCATGTGACCAGTACATGGTAGCTGCGTGATCATTGCATGATCAGCCACGTGAGCAGTGCATGATCAGTCACGTGACCAGTACATGATCAGTCACGTGATCAGTGCATGATCAGTCACGTGACCAGTACATGGTAGCTAAGTGATCATTGCATGATCAGCCACGTGTTCAGTGCATGATAGCCACGTGGGCAGTGCATGATAGCCACGTGATTACTTCATGATTAGTCATGTGATCTGTACATGATCAGTCACGTGATACGTGTGTGATCAACCACGTGATCAGTGCGTGATGAGCCACGTGATCAGTCCAGGATCAATACTTGATCAGTGCATGATCAGTAACGTGACCAGTACATGGTAGCTACGTGATCATTGCATGATCAGCCACGTGATCAGTGCATGATAGCCACGTGGGCAGTGCATGATAACCACGTGATTACTTCATGATTAGTCACGTGATCTGTACATGATCAGTCACGTGATACGGGTGTGATCAGCCACGTGATCAGTGCGTGATGAGCCACGTGATCAGTGGAGGATCAATTACGTGATCAGTGCATGATCAGTCACGTGACCAGTACATGGTTGCTAGGTGATCATTGCATGATCAGCCACGTGAGCAGTGCATAATCATTTAACGTGATCTGTGCATGATCAGTCACGTGACCAGTATATGGTAGCTACGTGATCATTGCAATGACCAGCCACGTGAGGAGTGCATGATAGCCACGTGATGTGTGCATGATCAGTTAGGTGAGCAGAGTATGATCAGCCACGTGATCAGTGCATGATGGCTACGTGATCAGTTCATGATTAGTCACGTGATCTGTGCATGACCAGGCAGGTGATCAGTGTATGATCAGCCACGTGAACAGTGAATGGTAGCCACGTCATATATGCATGATCAGTCACCTGATGGGTGTATGATCAGTCACGTGACCGATACATGGTAGCTACATGATCATTGCATGATCAGCCACGTGAGTAGTGCATGATAGCCACGTGATCAGTGCATGATCAGTCACGTCATCAGTGCATGATCAGTCATGTGACCAGTACATGGTAGCTACGTGATCATTGCATGATCAGCCACGTGAGCAGTGCATTATAGCCACATGATCAGTGCATGATCAGCCACGTTATCAGTGCATGATCAGTCACGTGATCAGTGCATGATCAGCCACGTGATCAGTGCATGATAGCCACGTGATCAGTGCATGATAGCCACGTGATCAGTGCATGATCCGTCACATCATCAGTGCATGATCAGTCATGTGACCCGTACATGGTAGCTACGTGATCATTGCATGATCAGCCACGTGAGCAGTGCATTATAGCCACGTGATCAGTGCATGATCAGCCACGTTATCAGTGCGTGATCAGTCACGTGATCAGTGCATGATCAGCCACGTGATCAGTGCATGATAGCCACGTGATCAGTGCATGATATCCACGTGATCAGTGCATGGTCAGTCACGTGATCAGTGTATGATCAGCCACGTGATCCGTGCATGATCTCCCACATTATCAGTGCATGGTCAATTAAGTGATCAGTGCATGATCAGACACGTGAGCCGTGCATGATAGCCACGAGGTCAGTGCATGATCAGTCACGTGATCAGTGCATGATCAGTCACGTGAACAGTGTATGATAAGTCACATGATCAGTGAATGATCAATTACGTGATCAGTGCATGATCACTCACGTGACCAGTACATGGTAGCTACCTGATCATTGCATGATCAGCCACGTGAGCAGTGCATTATAGCCACGTGATCAGTGCATGATCAGCCACGTGATCAGGGTCATGACCAGGCACGTGATCAGTGTATGAGCAGCCACGTGATCAATCCATGATCAGACACGTGAACAGTGAATGGTCAGCCACGTGATCAGTGCATGATACCTACGTGATCAGTTCATGATTAGTGACGTGATCTGTGCATGACAGGAACGTAATCAGTGCATGAAATCCACGTGATCAGTGAAATATACCCACGTGATCAGTTCATGATTAGTCACGTGATTTGTGCATGACCTGGCACGTGAACAGTGTATGATCCGCCACGTGATCACTGCATGATAGCCACGTGATCAGTGCATAATCAGCCACATAATCAGTGCATGATCCATTACGTGATCTGTGCATGATCAGCCACGTGATCAGTGCATGATCAGTCACGTGATCAGTGCATGATCAGCCACGTGATCAGTGCATGACCAGGCACGTGATCAGTGTATGACCAGCCAAGTGATCAGTGCATGACAGCCACGTGATCAGTGCATGATCAGTCACGTGATCAGTGCATGATCAGTCACGTGATCAGTGTAATGATCAGCCACGTGACCAGTGCATGATCAGCCACATGATCAGTGCATGATCAATTACGTCATCAGTGCATGATCAGTCACGTGACCAGTACATGGTAGCTACGTGATCACTGCATGATCAGCCACATGATCTGTGCATGATCAGCTACGTGGGCAGTGTATGATCAGCCACGTGATCAGTGCATGATCAGACAAGTGAACAGTGTATAATCAGCCACGTGATCAGTGCATGATACCTACGTGATCAGTTCATCATTAGTCACGTGATCTGTGCATGACAGGCACATAATCAGTGCATGATATCCACGTGATCAGTGAATTATAACCACGTGATCAGTTCATGATTAGTCCAGGTGATCTGTGCATGACCAGGCACGTGAACAATATATGATCAGCCACGTGATCAGTTCATTATAGCCACGTGATCAGTGCATGATCAGTCAAGTGATCAGTGCGAGAACAGTCATGTGATCAGTGTATGATGAGCCACGTGATCAGTGCAGGATCAATTTCGTGATCAGTGCATGATCAGTCACATGACCAGTACATGGTTTCTACGTGATCATTGCATGATCAGCCACGTGATCAGTGCATGATAGCCACGTGTTCAGTGCATGATCAATCACGTGATCAGTGTATGATCAGCCACGTGAACAGTGCATGAGTGCCACGTGATCAGTGCAGGATCAATTACGTGATCATTGCATGATAAGCCACGTGAGCCGTGCATGGTAGCCACGAGATCAGGGCATGAGCAGTCACGTGATCAGTGCATGATCAGTCACGTGAACAGTGCATGATAAGTCACCTGATCAGTGCATGATCAATTACGTGATCAGTGCATGATCACTCACGTGACCAGTACATGGTAGCTACGTGATCATTGCATGATCAGCCACGTGAGCAGTGCATTATAGCCACGTGATCAGTGCATGATCAGCCACGTGATCAGGTCATGACCAGGCACGTGATCAGTGTATGAGCAGCCACGTGATCAATCCATGATCAGACACGTGAACAGTGAATGGTCAGCCACGTGATCAGTGCATGATACCTACGTGATCAGTTCATGATTAGTGACGTGATCTGTGCATGACAGGAACGTAATCAGTGCATGAAATCCACGTGATCAGTGAAATATACCCACGTGATCAGTTCATGATTAGTCACGTGATTTGTGCATGACCTGGCACGTGAACAGTGTATGATCCGCCACGTGATCACTGCATGATAGCCACGTGATCAGTGCATAATCAGCCACATAATCAGTGCATGATCCATTACGTGATCAGTGCATGATCAGCCACGTGAGCAGTGCATGATAGCCACGTGATCTGTGCATGATCAGCCACGTGATCAGTGCATGATCAGTCACGTGATCAGTGCATGATCAGCCACGTGATCAGTGCATGACCAGGCACGTGATCAGTGTATGACCAGCCAAGTGATCAGTGCATGACAGCCACGTGATCAGTGCATGATCAGTCACGTGATCAGTGCATGATCAGTCACGTGATCAGTGTATGATCAGCCACGTGACCAGTGCATGATCAGCCACATGATCAGTGCATGATCAATTACGTCATCAGTGCATGATCAGTCACGTGACCAGTACATGGTAGCTACGTGATCACTGCATGATCAGCCACATGATCTGTGCATGATCAGCTACGTGGGCAGTGTATGATCAGCCACGTGATCAGTGCATGATCAGACAAGTGAACAGTGTATAATCAGCCACGTGATCAGTGCATGATACCTACGTGATCAGTTCATCATTAGTCACGTGATCTGTGCATGACAGGCACATAATCAGTGCATGATATCCACGTGATCAGTGAATTATAACCACGTGATCAGTTCATGATTAGTCAGGTGATCTGTGCATGACCAGGCACGTGAACAATATATGATCAGCCACGTGATCAGTTCATTATAGCCACGTGATCAGTGCATGATCAGTCAAGTGATCAGTGCGAGAACAGTCATGTGATCAGTGTATGATGAGCCACGTGATCAGTGCAGGATCAATTACGTGATCAGTGCATGATCACTCACGTGACCAGTACATGGTAGCTACGTGATCATTGCATGATCAGCACGTGAGCAGTGCATGATAGCCACGTGATCACTGCATGATCTGTCAGATGATCAGGTTCATGACAGGGACGTGAACAGTGAATTGGTCAGCACGTGATCAGTGCATGATACTACGTTGATCAGTTCATGATTAGTGACGTGATCTGTGCATGACAGGAACGTAATCAGTGCATGAAATCACGTGATCAGTGAAATATACCACGTGATCAGTTCATGCTTAGTCACGTGATTTGTGCATGACCTGGCACGTGAAAGTGTATGATCCGCCACGTGATCACTGCCATGAATAGCCACGTGATCAGTGCATAATCAGCCACATAATCAGTGCATGATCCATCCCGTGTCAGTGCATGGATCAGCCACGTGAGGTAGTGCATGATAGCTACGTGAACAGTGCATGATCAGTCACGTGATGAGTGCATGATCAGTCATGTGACCAGTTACATGGTAACTGCGTGATCTGTGCATGATCAGCCACGTGATCAGTGCATAATCAGCCACATAATCAGTGCATGATCCCATTACGTGATCAGTGCATGTTCAGCCACGTGAGCAGTGCATGATAGCCACGTGATCTGTATGCATGATCAGCCACGTGAATCAGTGCATGATCAGTCACGTGATCAGTGCATTATCAGCCACGTGATCAGTGAATGACCAGGCATGTGATCAGTGTATGACCAGCCAAGTGATCAGTGCATGACAGCCACGTGATCAGTGCATGATCAGTCACGTGATCAGTGCATGATCAGTCACGTGATCAATGTAATGATCAGCCACGTGACCAGTGGATGATCAGCCACATAGATCAGTGCATGATCAATTACGTCATCAGTGCATGATCAGTCACGTGACCAGTACTGAGTGACTACGTGATCACTGCATGATCAGCCACGTGAGCC
>NW_020192155.1:0-48034 GCF_002263795.3 Bos taurus | reverse complement strand
ATGATCAGTCACGTGCTTGCATGATCAGTCACGTGATCAGTTGCATGTCAGTACGTGATCCAGTGCTGATCAGTCACCCGTTGATCAGTGCATGATCAGTCCACGTGATCAGTGCCAATGATCAGTCACGTGATCAGTGCATGATCAGTCACGTGATCAGTGCATGATCAGTCACGTGATCAGTGCATGATTAGCTACGTGAGCAGTGTATGATCAGCCACGTGATCATCGCATGATCAGACACGTGAACAGTGTATGATCAGCCATTTGATCAGTGCATGATACCTACGTGATCAGTTTCATGATTAGTCACGTAATCTGTGGCCAGACAGGCACGTAATCAGTGCATGATATCCACGTGATCAGGTGAATTATAGCCCCGTGATCAGTTCATCATTAGTCACGTGATCTGTGCATGACCAGGAACTTGAACAGTGTATGATCAGCCACGTGATCAGTGCATGATATCCAAGTGATCAGTGCATGATCAATCAGGTGATAAGTGTATGATCAGCCACGTGTACAGTGCATGCTCAGTCACGTGATCAGGGCCTGCTGAGCTGCGTGATTACTGTCTGCTCATCTGCTTGACAATTGCCAGCTGAGCTGCACGATTCCTGCCTGTCATCTGCTTGACAATTGCCAGCTGTGCTGCGTAATTCCTGCCTGCTCAGCTGCTTGATTATTGCCAGCTGAGCAGCATGATTCCTCACAGCTGAGTTCCATGATTATTGCCTGCTGACTGTTTGATTCGTGCCTACTCAGCTCTTTGTTTATTGCCTCCAGAGGCACATGATCAGTGTATGATAGCAAACATGATCAGCGCATGATCAGTCACATGATCAGCGCCATTAAGTCACGTGATCACTACATGATAGTCATGTGATCAGTCCATGCTCAGTCACGGTATCAGTGCATGATCTGTCACATTATTAGTGTATGATCATCCACATGATCAGTGCATGGGCAGTCATGTGATCAGTGCCTGATTAGACGTGATCAGTGCATTTTCAGTCTCATGGTCAGTGCATGATAGCCACGTGATCAGTGCATGATCAGTCACCTGATGGGTGTATGATCATTCACGTGACCGGTACATGGTAGCTATAAAATCAGTGTATGACCAGCCATGTGATAAGTGCATGATAGCCACGTGATCAGTGCATGATCAGCCACGTGATCAGTGCATGATAGCCACATGATCAGTGCATGATCAGTCTTGTGATTAGTGCATGATAGCCACGTCATCAGTGCATGATCAGTCACGTGATTCGTGTGTGATCAGCCACGTGATCAGTGCATGATGAATCAGGTGATCAGTGCAGGAATAATTACGTGATCAGTGCATGATCAGTCACGTGACCAGTACATGGTTGCTACGTGATCATTGCATGATCAGCCACGTAAGCAGTGCATGATAGCCACGTGATCAGTGCATGATCAGTCACGTGATACGTGTGTGATCAGCCACGTGATCAGTGCATGATGAGTCAGGTGATCAGTGCAGGAATAATTACGTGATCAGTGCATGATCAGTCACGTGACCAGTACATGGTTGCTACGTGATCATTGCATGATCAGCCACGTGAGCAGTGCATGATAGCCACGTGATCAGTGCATGATCAGTCACGTGATCAGTACAAGATCAGTCAACTGAACAGTGCATGATCATTTACGTGATCTGAGCATGATCAGTCACGTGACCAGTATATGGTAGCTACGTGAACATTGCATGACCAGCCAGGTGAGAAGTGCATGATAGCCACGTGATGTGTGCATGATCAGTTACGTGAGCAGAGTATGATCAGCCACGTGATCAGTGCATGAGTGCCACGTGATCAGTGCATGATCAGTCACGTGATCAGTGTATGATCAGCCATGTGATCAGTGCATGATCAGCCACATGACCAGTGCATGATCAGCCACGTGATCAGCTCATAATCAGTCACGTGATCAGTGCATGGTCAGTCACGTGATCAGTGCATGATCATCCACGTGATCAGTGCATGTAAAGTCATGTGGTCAATGCATGATAGCGCCGTAATCAATGCTCAATCAGTCCCGTGATGAGTGTATGATCAGCCAAGTGACCAGTGCAAGATAGCTACGTGATCAGTGCATGATCAGTCACATGATCAGTGCATGATCAGCCACGTCATCAGTGCATGATAGCCACGTGAGCAGTGCATACAATTACGTGATCAGTGCATGCGCAATCACGTGATCAGTGCATGAGAGCCACGTGATGAGTGCATGATCATTCACGTGATAGGTGTGTGATCAGCGACGTGAACAGTGCATGCTCAGTCACGTGATCAGGGCGTGCTGAGCTTCGTGATTAGTGTCTGCTCATCTGCTTGACAATTGCCAGCTGAGCTGTACGATTCCTGCCTGTCATCTCCTTGACAATTGCCACCTGTGCTGCATAATTCCTGCCTGCTCATCTACTTGATTATTGCCAGCTGAGCAGCATGATTTCTCAAAGCTGAGTTCCATGATTATAGCCTGCTGACTGATTCCTGCCTACTCAGCTCTTTGTTCATTGCCTCCAGATGCACATGATCAGTGTGTGACACCAAACATGATCAGCACATGATCAGTCACATGATGAATGCATGAGAAGCCAGGTGATCAGTGCATGATCAATTACGTGATCAGTGCATGATCAGTCATGTGACCAGTACATGGTGGCTGCGTGATTCCTGCATGATCAGCCACGTGAGCAGTGCATGATAGCCACGTGATCAGTGCAAGATCAGTCACGTGATCAGTGCATGATCAGTCATGAGTTCAGTGCATGATCAGCAACGTGATCAGTCCATGATCAATTACGTGATCAGTGCATGATCACTCAAGGGACCAGTACATGGTAGCTAGGTGATCATTGCATGATCAGCCACGTGATCAGTGCATGATCAATTACGTGATCAGTGCATGATCAGTTTCGTGAGCAGTGTATGATCAGCCACGTGATCAGTGCAAGATCAGTCACGTGATCAGTGCATGATCAGTCATGAGTTCAGTGCATGATCAGCAACGTGATCAGTCCATGATCAATTACGTGATCAGTGCATGATCACTCAAGGGACCAGTACATGGTAGCTAGGTGATCATTGCATGATCAGCCACGTGATCAGTGCATGATCAATTACGTGATCAGTGCATGATCAGTCACGTGATCAGTGCATGATCAGTCACATGATCAGTGCATGATCAGCCAGGTGATCAGTGAATGATTGCTTCGTGATCAGTTCCTGATTAGTCACGTGATCTGTGCATGACCAGGCAGGTGATCAGTGTATGATCAGCCAAGTGAACAGTGCATGATAGCCAGGTAATCAGTGCATGATTAGTCACCTGATGGGTGTATGATCAGTCACGTGACCGGTACATGGTAGCTACATGATCATTGCATGATCAGCCACGTGAGTAGTGCATGATAGCCTCGTGATCAGTGCATGATCAGTGAGGTGATCAGTGCATGATCAGTCATGTAATCTGTGCATGACCAGGCACGTGATCAGTGTATGACCAGCCATGTGATCAGTGCATGATAGCCACGTGATCAGTGCATGATCAGTCACGTGATCAGTGCATGATCAGTCACGTGATCAGTGCATGATCAGCCACATGATCAGTGCATGATCAGTCACGTGACCAGCACATGGTAGCTGCGTGATCATTTCATGATCAGCCACGTTAGCAGTGCATGATAGCCACGTGATCAGTGCTTGATCAGCCACGTGATCAGTGCATGATCAGTTACGTGATCAGCGCAAGATCAGTCACGTGACCAGTACATGGTAGCTACGTGATCATTGCATGATCAGCCACGTGATCAGTGCATGATAGCCACGTGATCAGTGCATGATAGCCACGTGATCAGTACATGATCAGTCACGTGATCAGTACATGATCAGTCACGTGATCAGTGCATGATCAATTACGTTACCATTGCATGATCAGTCACGTGACCAGTACATGTAAGCTACGTGATCATTGCAGGATCAGCCACGTGAACACTGCATGATAGACACGTGATCAGTGCATGATTAGCTACGTGAGCAGTGTATGATCAGCCACGTGATCATCGCATGATCAGACACGTGAACAGTGTATGATCAGCCATGTGATCAGTGCATGATACCTATGTGATCAGTTCATGATTAGTCACGTAATCTGTGCCTGACAGGCATGTAATCAGTGCATGATATCCACGTGATCAGTGAATTATAGCCCCGTGATCAGTTCATCATTAGTCACGTGATCTGTGCATGACCAGGAACTTGAACAGTGTATGATCAGCCACATGATCAGTGCATGGTCAGACACGTGAACAGTGTATGATCAGCCACGTGATCAGTGCATGATCAGCCACATGACCAGTGCATGATCAGCCACGTGATCAGTTCATAATCAGTCACGTGATCAGTGCATGGTCAGTCACGTGATCAGTGTATGATCAGCCATGTGATCAGTGCATGATCAGCCACATGACCAGTGCATGATCAGCCACGTGATCAGTTCATAATCAGTCACGTGATCAGTGCATGGTCAGTCACGTGATCAGTGCATGATCATCCACGTGATCATTGCGTGTGGAGTCATGTGGTCAATGCATGATAGCGCCGTAATCAGTGCTCAATCAGTCCCGTGATGAGTGTATGATCAGCCAAGTGACCAGTGCAAGATAGCTACGTGATCAGTGCATGATCAGTCACATGATCAGTGCATGATCAGCCACGTCATCAGTGCATGATAGCCACGTGAGCAGTGCATACAATTACGTGATCAGTGCATGCGCAATCACGTGATCAGTGCATGAGAGCCACGTGATGAGTGCATGATCATTCACGTGATAGGTGTGTGATCAGCGACGTGAACAGTGCATGCTCAGTCACGTGATCAGGGCGTGCTGAGCTTCGTGATTAGTGTCTGCTCATCTGCTTGACAATTGCCAGCTGAGCTGTACGATTCCTGCCTGTCATCTCCTTGACAATTGCCACCTGTGCTGCATAATTCCTGCCTGCTCATCTACTTGATTATTGCCAGCTGAGCAGCATGATTTCTCAAAGCTGAGTTCCATGATTATAGCCTGCTGACTGATTCCTGCCTACTCAGCTCTTTGTTCATTGCCTCCAGATGCACATGATCAGTGTGTGACACCAAACATGATCAGCACATGATCAGTCACATGATGAATGCATGAGAAGCCAGGTGATCAGTGCATGATCAATTACGTGATCAGTGCATGATCAGTCATGTGACCAGTACATGGTGGCTGCGTGATTCCTGCATGATCAGCCACGTGAGCAGTGCATGATAGCCACGTGATCAGTGCAAGATCAGTCACGTGATCAGTGCATGATCAGTCATGAGTTCAGTGCATGATCAGCAACGTGATCAGTCCATGATCAATTACGTGATCAGTGCATGATCACTCAAGGGACCAGTACATGGTAGCTAGGTGATCATTGCATGATCAGCCACGTGATCAGTGCATGATCAATTACGTGATCAGTGCATGATCAGTTTCGTGAGCAGTGTATGATCAGCCACGTGATCAGTGCATGCTCAGAAACGTGAACAGTGTATGATTAGCCAAGTGATCAGTGCATGATATCCAAGTGATCAGTGCTTGATCAATCACGTGATCAGTGTATGATCAGCCAGGTGAACATTGCATGCTCAGTCACGTGATCAGGGCCTGCTGAGCTGCGTGATTACTGTCTGCTCATCTGCTTGACAATTGCCAGCTGAGCTGCACGATTCCTGCCTGTCATCTGCTTGACAATTGCCAGCTGTGCTGTGTAATTCCTGCCTGCTCAGCTGCTTGATTATTGCCAGCTGAGCAGCATGATTCCTCACAGCTGAGTTCCATGATTATTGCCTGCTGACTGTTTGATTAGTGCCTACTCAGCTCTTTCTTTATTGCCTCCAGGGCACATGATCAGTGTATGATAGCAAACATGCCCAACGCATGAACAGTCACATGGTCAGCGCCATTAAGTCACGTGATCACTACATGATAGTCATGTGATCAGTCCATGCTCAGTCACGGTATCAGTGCATGATCAGCCACGTGATCAGTGCATGATAGCCACGTGATCATTGCATGATAGCCACGTGATCAGTGCATGATCAGCCAGGTGATCAGTGTATGATCAGCCACGTGAACAGTGCATGATAGCCACGTGATCAGTGCATGATTAGTCACCTGATGGGTGTATGATCAGTCACGTGACCGGTACATGGTAGCTACATGATCATTGCATGATCAGCCACGTGAGTAGTGCATGATAGCCACGTGATCAGTGCATGATCATTGACGTGATCAGTGCATGATCAGTCATGTAATCTATGAATGACCAGGCACGTGATCAGTGTATGACCAGCCATGTGATCAGTTCATGATAGCCACGTGATCAGTGCATGATAAGTCACGTAATCAGTGCATGATCAGTCAAGTGATCAGTGCATGATCAGCCACATGATCAGTGCATGATCAATTACGTCATCAGTGCATGATCAGTATCGTGACCAGTACATGGTAGCTGCGTGATCAGTGTATGACCAGCCAAGTGATCAGTGCATGATAGCCACGTGATCAGTGCATGATCAGTCACGTGATCAGTGCATGATCAGCCACATGATCAGTGCATGGTCAGTCCCGTGACCAGCACATGGTAGCTGCGTGATCATTTCATGCTCAGCCATATTAGCAGTGCATGATAGCCACGTGATGAGTGCTTGATCAGCCACGTGATCAGTGCATGATCAATAACGTGATCAGTGCAAGATCAGTCACGTGACCAGTACATGGTAGCTACGTGATCATTGCATGATCAGCCACATGATCAGTGCATGATAGTCACATGATCATTGCATGTTAGCCACGTGATCAGTGCATGATCAGTCACGTGATACGTGTGTGATCAGCCACGTGATCCGTGCATGATATCCACGTGATCAGTGAATGATAGCCACATGATCAGTGCATGATAGCCACATGATCATTGCATGTTAGCCACGTGATCAGTGCATGATCAGTCACGTGATACGTGTGTGATCAGCCACATGATCCGTGCATGATATCCACCTGATCAGTGAATGATAGCCACGAGATCAGTGCATGATAGCCACATGATCAGTGCATGAGAGCCACGTGATCAGTGCATGATCAGTCACGTGATACATGTGTGATCAGCCACGTGATCAGTGCATGATCAGTCACGTGATCAGTGCATGATCAGCCACATGATCAGTGCATGATCAATTACATCATCAGTGCATGATCAGTCACGTGACCAGTACATGGTAGCTGCGTGATCAGTGTATGACCAGCCAAGTGATCAGTGCTTAATAGCCACGTGATCAGTGCATGATCAGTCACGTTATCAGTGCATGATCAGTCACGTGATCAGTGCATGATCAGCCACGTGATCAGTGCATGATCAATTACGTGATCAGTGCATGATCAGTCACGTGACCAGTACGTGGTAGCTACGTGATCATTGCATGATCAGCCACGTGATCAGTGCATGATAGCCACGTGATCAGTGCATGATCAGTCATGTGATACATGTGTGATCAGCCACGTGATCAGTGCATGATATCCACGTCATCAGTGAATGATAGCCACGTGATTAATGCATGATAGCCACGTGATCAGTGCATGATCAGTCACGTGATACGTGTGTTATCAGCCACGTGATCAGTGCATGATGAATCAGGTGATCAGTGCAGGATTAATTACGTGATCAGTGCATGATCAGTCACGTGACCAGTACATGGATGCTACGTGATCATTGCATGATCAGCCAAGTGAGCAGTGCATGATAGCCACGTGATCAGTGCATGATCAGTCACGTGATCAGTACATGATCATTCAACTGAGCAGTGCATGATCATTTACGTGATCTGAGCATGTTCAGTCACGTGACCAGTATATGGTAGCTACGTGAACATTGCATGACCAGCCAGGTGAGAAGTGCATGATAGCCACGTGATGTGTGCATGATCAGTTACGTGAGCAGAGTATGATCAGCCACGTGATCAGTGCATGAGTGCCACGTGATCAGTGCATGATCAGTCACGTGATCAGTGCATGATCAGCCACATGACCAGTGCATGATCAATTACGTGATCAGTGCATGATCAGTCACGTGACCTGTACATGGTAGCTACGTGATCATTGCATGATCAGCCACCTGAGCAGTGCATGATAGCCACGTGATCAGTGTATGATCAGCCACGTGATCAGTGCATAATCAGTCACATGATCAGTGCATGGTCAGTCACGTGATCAGTGCATGATCTTCCACGTGATCAGTGCATGTGGAGTCATGTAGTCAATGCATGATAGCGCCGTAATCAGTGCACGATCAGTCCCGTGATGAGTGTATGATCAGCCAAGTGATCAGTGCAAGATAGCTACGTGTTCAGTGCATGATCAGTCACATGATCAGTGCATGATCAGCCACGTCATCAGTGCATGATAGCCACGTGAGCAGTGCATACAATTATGTGATCAGTGCATGCACAATCACGTGATCAGTGCATGAGAGCCACGTGATCAGTGCATGATCATTCACGTGATAGGTGTGTGATCAGAGACGTGAACAGTGCATTCTCAGTCACGTGATCAGGGCCTGCTGAGCTTCGTGATTACTGTCTGCTCATCTGCTTGACAATTGCCAGCTGAGCTGTACGATTCCTGCCTGTCATCTGCTTGACAATTGCCACCTGTGCTGCATAATTCCTGCCTGCTCATCTACTTGATTATTGCCAGCTGAGCAGCATGATTTCTCAGAGCTGAGTTCCATGATTTTAGCCTGGTGACTGATTCCTGCCTACTCAGCTCTTTGTTCATTGCCTCCAGATGCACATGATCAGTGTGTGACACCAAACATGATCAGCACATGATCAGTCACATGATGAATGCATGATAAGCCAGGTGATCAGTGCATGATCAATTACGTGATCAGTGAATGATCAGTCACGTGTTCAGTGCATGATCAGCCACGTGATCAGTGCATGATCAGTCAACTGAACAGTGCATGTTCATTTACGTGATCTGAGCATGATCAGTCACGTGACCAGTATATGGCAGCTACGTGAACATTGCATGACCAGCCAGGTGAGAAGTGCATGATAGCCACGTGATGTGTGCATGATCAGTTACGTGAGCAGAGTATGATCAGCCACGTGATCAGTGCATGAGTGCCACGTGATCAGTGCATGATCAGTCACGTGACAGGTGTGTGGTAAGCCACGTGAACAGTGCATGTTCAGCCACGTGATCAGTGCATGATATCCACGTGATCAGTGCATGATCAGTTACGTGAACAGTGTATGATCAGCCACGTGAGCAGTGCATGGTCAGACACGTGAACAGTGTATGATCAAACACGTGATCAGTGCATGATATCCACGTGATCAGTGCATGATGAGTCTCGTGAACAGTGCATGATCAGTCACGTGATCAGTGCATGATCAGCCACGTGATCAGTGCATGATCAGTCACGTGACCAGTATATGGTAGCTACGTGATCATTGCATGATCAGCCATGTGATCTGTGCATGATAGCCACGTGATCACTGCATGATAGCCACGTGATCAGTGCATGATCAGTCACGTGATCAGTGCATGATCAGCCACGTGTTCAGTGCATGACGAGGCACGTGATCAGTATGACCAGCCTAGTGATCAGTGCATGATAGCCACGTGATCAGTGCGTGATCAGTCACGTGATCAGTGCATGATCAGTCCCGTGATGAGTGTATGATCAGCCAAGTGATCAGTGCAAGATAGCTACGTGATCAGTGCATGATCTGTCACATGATCAGTGCATGATCAGCCACGTCATCAGTGCATGATAGCCACGTGAGCAGTGCATACAATTACGTGATCAGTGCATGCTCAGTCACGTGATCAGGGCGTGCTGAGCTGCGTGATTAGTGTCTGCTCATCTGCTTGACAATTGCCAGCTGAGCTGTACGATTCCTGCCTGTCATCTCCTTGACAATTGCCACCTGTGGTGCATAATTCCTGCCTGCTCATCTACTTGATTATTGCCAGCTGAGCAGCATGATTTCTCAAAGCTGAGTCCCATGATTATAGCCTGCTGACTGATTCCTGCCTACTCAGCTCTTTGTTCATTGAATCCAGAGGCACATGATCAGTGTGTGACACCAAACATGATCAGCACATGATCAGTCACATGATGAATGCATGATAAGCCAGGTGATCAGTGCATGATCAATTACGTGATCAGTGCATGATCAGTCATGTGACCAGTGCATGGTGGCTGCGTGATCCCTGCATGATCAGCCACGTGAGCAGTGCATGATAGCCACGTGATCAGTGCATGATCAGTCACGTGATCAGTGCATGTTCAGTCACGGGACCAGTACATGGTAGCTAGGTGATCATTGCATGATCAGCCACGTGATCAGTGCATGATCAATTACGTGATCAGTGCATGATCAGTTACGTGAGCAGTGTATGATCAGCCACGTGATCAGTGCATGCTCAGAAACGTGAACAGTGTATGATTAGCCACGTGATCAGTGCATGATATCCAAGTGAGCAGTGCTTGATCAGTCACGTGAGCAGTGCATGATAGCCACGTGATCAGTGCATGATCAATTACGTGATCAGTGAATGATCACTCACGGGACCAGTACATGGTAGCTACGTGATCACTGCATGATCAGCCACGTGATCAGTGCATGATCAATTACGTGATCAGTGCATGATCAGTCACGTGATCACTGCATGATCAGTCACATGATCAGTGCATGATCAGCCAGGTGATCAGGTGAATGATTGCTTCGTGATCAGTTCCTGATTAGTCACGTCATCTGTGCATGACCAGGCAGGTGATCAGTGTATGATCAGCCAAGTGAACAGTTCATGATAGCCAGGTGATCAGTGCATGATTAGTCACCTGATGGGTGTATGATCAGTCACGTGACCGGTACATTGTAGCTACATGACCATTGCATGATCAGCCACGTGAGTAGTGCATGATAGCCTCGTGATCAGTGCATGATCAGTGAGGTGATCAGTGCATGATCAGTCATGTAATCTGTGCATGACCAGGCACGTGATCAGTGTATGACCAGCCATGTGATCAGTGCATGATAGCCACGTGATCAGTGCATGATCAGTCACGTGATCAGTGCATGATCAGCCACATGATCAGTGCATGATCAGTCACGTGACCAGCACATGGTAGCTGTGTGATCATTTCATGATCAGCCACGTTAGCAGTGCATGATAGCCACGTGATCAGTGCTTGATCAGCCACGTGATCAGTGCATGATCAGTTACGTGATCAGCGCAAGATCAGTCACGTGACCAGTACATGGTAGCTACGTGATCATTGCATGATCAGCCACGTGATCAGTGCATGATAGCCACGTGATCATTGCATGATAACCACGTGATCAGTACATGATCAGTCACGTGATCAGTACATGATCAGTCACGTGATCAGTGCATGATCAATTACGTTACCATTGCATGATCAGTCACGTGACCAGTACATGTAAGCTACGTGATCATTGCAGGATCAGCCACGTGAACACTGCATGATAGACACGTGATCAGTGCATGATTAGCTACGTGAGCAGTGTATGATCAGCCACGTGATCATCGCATGATCAGACACGTGAACAGTGTATGATCAGCCATGTGATCAGTGCATGATACCTACGTGATCAGTTCATGATTAGTCACGTAATCTGTGCCAGACAGGCACGTAATCAGTGCATGATATCCACGTGATCAGTGAATTATAGCCCCGTGATCAGTTCATCATTAGTCACGTGATCTGTGCATGACCAGGAACTTGAACAGTGTATGATCAGCCACGTGATCAGTGCATGGTCAGACACGTGAACAGTGTATGATCAGCCACGTGATCAGTGCATGATATCCAAGTGATCAGTGCTTGATCAATCACGTGATAAGTGTATGATCAGCCACGTGTACAGTGCATGCTCAGTCACGTGATCAGGGCCTGCTGAGCTGCGTGATTACTGTCTGCTCATCTGCTTGACAATTGCCAGCTGAGCTGCACGATTCCTGCCTGTCATCTGCTTGACAATTGCCAGCTGTGCTGCGTAATTCCTGCCTGCTCAGCTGCTTGATTATTGCCAGCTGAGCAGCATGATTCCTCACAGCTGAGTTCCATGATTATTGCCTGCTGACTGTTTGATTCGTGCCTACTCAGCTCTTTGTTTATTGCCTCCAGAGGCACATGATCAGTGTATGATAGCAAACATGATCAGCGCATGATGAGTCACATGATCAGCGCCATTAAGTCACGTGATCACTACATGATAGTCATGTGATCAGTCCATGCTCAGTCACGGTATCAGTGCATGATCAGCCACGTGATCAGTGCATGATCTGTCACATGATTAGTGTATGATCATCCACATGATCAGTGCATGGGCAGTCATGTGATCAGTGCCTGATTAGACGTGATCAGTGCATTTTCAGTCTCATGGTCAGTGCATGATAGCCACGTGATCAGTGCATGTTCAGTCACCTGATGGGTGTATGATCATTCACGTGACCGGTACATGGTAGCTATAAAATCAGTGTATGACCAGCCATGTGATAAGTGCATGATAGCCACGTGATCAGTGCATGATCAGCCACGTGATCAGTGCATGATCAGCCACATGATCAGTGCATGATCAGTCACGTGATCAGTGCATGATCAATTATGTCATCAGTGCATGATCAGTCACGAGACCAGCACATGGTAGCTGCGTGATCAGTGTATGACCAGCCCAGTGATCAGTGCATGATAGCCACGTGATCAGTGCATGATCAGTCACGTGATCAGTGCATGATCAGTCACGTGATCAGTGCATGATCAGCCACATGATCAGTGCATGATCAATTATGTCATCAGTGCATGATCATTCACGTGACCAGTACATGGTAGCTACATGATCATTGCATGATCAGCCACGTGATCAGTGCATGATAGCCACATGATCAGTGCATGATCAGTCATGTGATACGTGTGTGATCAGCCACGTGATCAGTGCATGATATCCACGTGATCAGTGCATGATAGCCACGTGATTAGTGCATGATAGCCACGTGATCAGTGCATGATCAGTCACGTGATACATGTGTGATCAGCCACGTGATCAGTGCATGATGAGTCAGGTGATCAGTGAAGGAATAATTACGTGATCAGTGCATGATCAGTCACGTGACCAGTACATGGTTGCTACGTGATCATTGAATGATCAGCCACGTGAGCAGTGCATGATAGCCACGTGATCAGTGCATGATCAGTCACGTGATCAGTATATGATCAGTCAACTGAACAGTGCATTATAATTTACGTGATCTGAGCATGATCAGTCACGTGACCAGTATATGGTAGCTACGTGAACATTGCATGACCAGCCAGGTGAGAAGTGCATGATAGCCACGTGATGTGTGCATGATCAGTTACGTGAGCAGAGTATGATCAGCCACGTGATCAGTGCATGAGTGCCACGTGATCAGTGCATGATCAGTCACGTGACAGGTGTGTGGTAAGCCACGTGAACAGTGCATGTTCAGCCACGTGATCAGTGCATGATATCCACGTGATCAGTGCATGATCAGTTACGTGAACAGTGTATGATCAGCCACGTGAGCAGTGCATGGTCAGACACGTGAACAGTGTATGATCAAACACGTGATCAGTGCATGATATCCACGTGATCAGTGCATGATGAGTCTCGTGAACAGTGCATGATCAGTCACGTGATCAGTGCATGATCAGCCACGTGATCAGTGCATGATCAGTCACGTGACCAGTATATGGTAGCTACGTGATCATTGCATGATCAGCCATGTGATCTGTGCATGATAGCCAGGTGATCACTGCATGATAGCCACGTGATCAGTGCATGATCAGTCACGTGATCAGTGCATGATCAGCCACGTGTTCAGTGCATGACGAGGCACGTGATCAGTATGACCAGCCTAGTGATAAGTGCATGATCATCCACGTGATCAGTGCGTGATCAGCCACGTGATCAGTGCATGATGAATCAGGTGATCAGTGCAGGAATAATTACGTGATCAGTGCATGATCAGTCACGTGACCAGTACATGGTTGCTACGTGATCATTGCATGATCAGCCACGTAAGCAGTGCATGATAGCCACGTGATCAGTGCATGATCAGTCACGTGATCAGTACATGATCATTCAACTGAGCAGTGCATGATCATTTACGTGATCTGAGCATGTTCAGTCACGTGACCAGTATATGGTAGCTACGTGAACATTGCATGACCAGCCAGGTGAGAACTGCATGATAGCCACGTGATGTGTGCATGATCAGTTACGTGAGCAGAGTATGATCAGCCACGTGATCAGTGCATGAGTGCCACGTGATCAGTGCATGATCAGTCACGTGATCAGTGCATGATCAGCCACATGATCAGTGCATGGTCAGTCACGTGATCAGTGCATGATCATCCACGTGATCATTGCGTGTGGAGTCATGTGGTCAATGCATGATAGCGCCGTAATCAGTGCTCAATCAGTCCCGTGATGAGTGTATGATCAGCCAAGTGACCAGTGCAAGATAGCTACGTGATCAGTGCATGATCAGTCACATGATCAGTGCATGATCAGCCACGTCATCAGTGCATGATAGCCACGTGAGCAGTGCATACAATTACGTGATCAGTGCATGCGCAATCACGTGATCAGTGCATGAGAGCCACGTGATGAGTGCATGATCATTCACGTGATAGGTGTGTGATCAGCGACGTGAACAGTGCATGCTCAGTCACGTGATCAGGGCGTGCTGAGCTTCGTGATTAGTGTCTGCTCATCTGCTTGACAATTGCCAGCTGAGCTGTACGATTCCTGCCTGTCATCTCCTTGACAATTGACACCTGTGCTGCATAATTCCTGCCTGCTCATCTACTTGATTATTGCCAGCTGAGCAGCATGATTTCTCAAAGCTGAGTTCCATGATTATAGCCTGCTGACTGATTCCTGCCTACTCAGCTCTTTGTTCATTGCCTCCAGATGCACATGATCAGTGTGTGACACCAAACATGATCAGCACATGATCAGTCACATGATGAATGCATGATAAGCCATGTGATCAGTGCATGATCAATTACGTGATCAGTGCATGATCAGTCATGTGACCAGTACATGGTGGCTGCGTGATTCCTGCATGATCAGCCACGTGAGCAGTGCATGATAGCCACGTGATCAGTGCATGATCAGTCACGTGATGAGTGTATGATCAGTCACGAGTTCAGTGCATGATCAGCAACGTGATCAGTCCATGATCAATTACGTGATCAGTGCATGATCACTCACGGGACCAGTACATGGTAGCTAGGTGATCATTGCATGATCAGCCACGTGATCAGTGCATGATCAATTACGTGATCAGTGCATGATCAGTTTCGTGAGCAGTGTATGATCAGCCACGTGATCAGTGCATGCTCAGAAACGTGAACAGTGTATGATTAGCCACGTGATCAGTGCATGATATCCAAGTGATCAGTGCTTGATCAATCACGTGATCAGTGTATGATCAGCCAGGTGAACAGTGCATGCTCAGTCACGTGATCAGGGCCTGCTGAGCTGCGTGATTACTGTCTGCTCATCTGCTTGACAATTGCCAGCTGAGCTGCACGATTCCTGCCTGTCATCTGCTTGACAATTGCCAGCTGTGCTGCGTAATTCCTGCCTGCTCAGCTGCTTGATTATTGCCAGCTGAGCAGCATGATTCCTCACAGCTGAGTTCCATGATTATTGCCTGCTGACTGTTTGATTAGTGCCTACTCAGCTCTTTGTTTATTGCCTCCAGGGCACATGATCAGTGTATGATAGCAAACATGCGCAACGCATGAACAGTCACATGGTCAGCGCCATTAAGTCACGTGATCACTACATGATAGTCATGTGATCAGTCCATGCTCAGTCACGGTATCAGTGCATGATCAGCCACGTGATCAGTGCATGATAGCCACGTGATCATTGCATGATAGCCACGTGATCAGTGCATGATCAGCCAGGTGATCAGTGTATGATCAGCCACGTGAACAGTGCATGATAGCCACGTGATCAGTGCATGATTAGTCACCTGATGGGTGTATGATCAGTTACGTGACCCGTACATGGTAGCTACATGATCATTGCATGATCAGCCACGTGAGTAGTGCATGATAGCCACGTGATCAGTGCATGATCATTGACGTGATCAGTTCATGATCAGTCATGTAATCTGTGAATGACCAGGCACGTGATCAGTGTATGACCAGCCATGTGATCAGTGCATGATAGCCACGTGATCAGTGCATGATAAGTCACGTGATCAGTGCATGATCAGTCAAGTGATCAGTGCATGATCAGCCACATGATCAGTGCATGATCAATTACGTCATCAGTGCATGATCAGTATCGTGACCAGTACATGGTAGCTGCGTGATCAGTGTATGACCAGCCAAGGTATCAGTGCATGATAGCCACGTGATCTGTGCATGATCAGTCACGTGATCAGTGCATGATCAGTCACGTGATCAGTGCATGATCAGCCACATGATCTGTGCATGATCAGTCACGTGACCAGCACATGGTAGCTGCGTGATCATTTGATGATCAGCCACGTTAGCAGTGCATGATAGCCACGTGATGAGTGCTTGATCAGCCACGTGATCAGTGCATGATCAATTACGTGATCAGTGCAAGATCAGTCACGTGACCAGTACATGGTAGCTACGTGATCATTGCATAATCAGCCACATGATCAGTGCATGATAGCCATATGATCAGTGCATGATAGCCACGTGATCAGTGCATGATCAGTCACGTGATACGTGTGTGATCTGCCACGTGATCCGTGCATGATATCCACGTGATCAGTGAATGATAGCCACGTGATCAGTGCATGATAGCCACATGATCAGTGCATGAGAGCCACGTGATCAGTGCATGATCAGTCACGTGATACATGTGTGATCAGCCACGTGATCCGTGCATGATATCCACGTGATCAGTGAATGATAGCCACGTGATCAGTGCATGATAGCCACATGATCAGTGCATGAGAGCCACGTGATCAGTGCATGATCAGTCACGTGATACATGTGTGATCAGCCACGTGAAAAGTGCATGATCAGTCACGTGATCAGTGCATGATCAGCCACATGATCAGTGCATCATCAATTACGTCAACAGTGCATGATCAGTCACGTGAACAGTACATGGTAGCTACGTGATCATTGCATGATCAGCCACATGATCAGTGCATGATAGCCATATGATCAGTGCATGATAGCCACGTGATCAGTGCATGATCAGTCACGTGATACATGTGTGATCTGCCACGTGATCCGGGCATGATATCCACGTGATCAGTGAATGATAGCCACGTGATCAGTGAGTGATAGCCACATGATCAGTGCATGATAGCCACGTGATCAGTGCATGATCAGTCACGTGATCAGTGCATGATCAGCCACATGATCAGTGCATGATCAGTCACGTGACCAGCACATGGTAGCTGCGTGATCATTTCATGATCAGCCACGTTAGCAGTGCATGATAGCCACGTGATCAGTGCTTGATCAGCCACGTGATCAGTGCATGATCAGTTACGTGATCAGCGCAAGATCAGTCACGTGACCAGTACATGGTAGCTACGTGATCATTGCATGATCAGCCACGTGATCAGTGCATGATAGCCACGTGATCAGTGCATGATAGCCACGTGATCAGTACATGATCAGTCACGTGATCAGTACATGATCAGTCACGTGATCAGTGCATGATCAATTACGTTACCATTGCATGATCAGTCACGTGACCAGTACATGTAAGCTACGTGATCATTGCAGGATCAGCCACGTGAACACTGCATGATAGACACGTGATCAGTGCATGATTAGCTACGTGAGCAGTGTATGATCAGCCACGTGATCATCGCATGATCAGACACGTGAACAGTGTATGATCAGCCATGTGATCAGTGCATGATACCTATGTGATCAGTTCATGATTAGTCACGTAATCTGTGCCTGACAGGCATGTAATCAGTGCATGATATCCACGTGATCAGTGAATTATAGCCCCGTGATCAGTTCATCATTAGTCACGTGATCTGTGCATGACCAGGAACTTGAACAGTGTATGATCAGCCACATGATCAGTGCATGGTCAGACACGTGAACAGTGTATGATCAGCCACGTGATCAGTGCATGATCAGCCACATGACCAGTGCATGATCAGCCACGTGATCAGTTCATAATCAGTCACGTGATCAGTGCATGGTCAGTCACGTGATCAGTGTATGATCAGCCATGTGATCAGTGCATGATCAGCCACATGACCAGTGCATGATCAGCCACGTGATCAGTTCATAATCAGTCACGTGATCAGTGCATGGTCAGTCACGTGATCAGTGCATGATCATCCACGTGATCATTGCGTGTGGAGTCATGTGGTCAATGCATGATAGCGCCGTAATCAGTGCTCAATCAGTCCCGTGATGAGTGTATGATCAGCCAAGTGACCAGTGCAAGATAGCTACGTGATCAGTGCATGATCAGTCACATGATCAGTGCATGATCAGCCACGTCATCAGTGCATGATAGCCACGTGAGCAGTGCATACAATTACGTGATCAGTGCATGCGCAATCACGTGATCAGTGCATGAGAGCCACGTGATGAGTGCATGATCATTCACGTGATAGGTGTGTGATCAGCGACGTGAACAGTGCATGCTCAGTCACGTGATCAGGGCGTGCTGAGCTTCGTGATTAGTGTCTGCTCATCTGCTTGACAATTGCCAGCTGAGCTGTACGATTCCTGCCTGTCATCTCCTTGACAATTGCCACCTGTGCTGCATAATTCCTGCCTGCTCATCTACTTGATTATTGCCAGCTGAGCAGCATGATTTCTCAAAGCTGAGTTCCATGATTATAGCCTGCTGACTGATTCCTGCCTACTCAGCTCTTTGTTCATTGCCTCCAGATGCACATGATCAGTGTGTGACACCAAACATGATCAGCACATGATCAGTCACATGATGAATGCATGAGAAGCCAGGTGATCAGTGCATGATCAATTACGTGATCAGTGCATGATCAGTCATGTGACCAGTACATGGTGGCTGCGTGATTCCTGCATGATCAGCCACGTGAGCAGTGCATGATAGCCACGTGATCAGTGCAAGATCAGTCACGTGATCAGTGCATGATCAGTCATGAGTTCAGTGCATGATCAGCAACGTGATCAGTCCATGATCAATTACGTGATCAGTGCATGATCACTCAAGGGACCAGTACATGGTAGCTAGGTGATCATTGCATGATCAGCCACGTGATCAGTGCATGATCAATTACGTGATCAGTGCATGATCAGTTTCGTGAGCAGTGTATGATCAGCCACGTGATCAGTGCATGCTCAGAAACGTGAACAGTGTATGATTAGCCAAGTGATCAGTGCATGATATCCAAGTGATCAGTGCTTGATCAATCACGTGATCAGTGTATGATCAGCCAGGTGAACATTGCATGCTCAGTCACGTGATCAGGGCCTGCTGAGCTGCGTGATTACTGTCTGCTCATCTGCTTGACAATTGCCAGCTGAGCTGCACGATTCCTGCCTGTCATCTGCTTGACAATTGCCAGCTGTGCTGTGTGATTCCTGCCTGCTCAGCTGCTTGATTATTGCCAGCTGAGCAGCATGATTCCTCACAGCTGAGTTCCATGATTATTGCCTGCTGACTGTTTGATTAGTGCCTACTCAGCTCTTTCTTTATTGCCTCCAGGGCACATGATCAGTGTATGATAGCAAACATGCCCAACGCATGAACAGTCACATGGTCAGCGCCATTAAGTCACGTGATCACTACATGATAGTCATGTGATCAGTCCATGCTCAGTCACGGTATCAGTGCATGATCAGCCACGTGATCAGTGCATGATAGCCACGTGATCATTGCATGATAGCCACGTGATCAGTGCATGATCAGCCAGGTGATCAGTGTATGATCAGCCACGTGAACAGTGCATGATAGCCACGTGATCAGTGCATGATTAGTCACCTGATGGGTGTATGATCAGTCACGTGACCGGTACATGGTAGCTACATGATCATTGCATGATCAGCCACGTGAGTAGTGCATGATAGCCACGTGATCAGTGCATGATCATTGACGTGATCAGTGCATGATCAGTCATGTAATCTATGAATGACCAGGCACGTGATCAGTGTATGACCAGCCATGTGATCAGTTCATGATAGCCACGTGATCAGTGCATGATAAGTCACGTAATCAGTGCATGATCAGTCAAGTGATCAGTGCATGATCAGCCACATGATCAGTGCATGATCAATTATGTCATCAGTGCATGATCAGTATCGTGACCAGTACATGGTAGCTGTGTGATCAGTGTATGACCAGCCAAGTGATCAGTGCATGATAGCCACGTGATCAGTGCATGATCAGTCACGTGATCAGTGCATGATCAGCCACATGATCAGTGCATGGTCAGTCCCGTGACCAGCACATGGTAGCTGCGTGATCATTTCATGCTCAGCCATATTAGCAGTGCATGATAGCCACGTGATGAGTGCTTGATCAGCCACGTGATCAGTGCATGATCAATAACGTGATCAGTGCAAGATCAGTCACGTGACCAGTACATGGTAGCTACGTGATCATTGCATGATCAGCCACATGATCAGTGCATGATAGTCACATGATCATTGCATGTTAGCCACGTGATCAGTGCATGATCAGTCACGTGATACGTGTGTGATCAGCCACGTGATCCGTGCATGATATCCACGTGATCAGTGAATGATAGCCACATGATCAGTGCATGATAGCCACATGATCATTGCATGTTAGCCACGTGATCAGTGCATGATCAGTCACGTGATACGTGTGTGATCAGCCACATGATCCGTGCATGATATCCACCTGATCAGTGAATGATAGCCACGAGATCAGTGCATGATAGCCACATGATCAGTGCATGAGAGCCACGTGATCAGTGCATGATCAGTCACGTGATACATGTGTGATCAGCCACGTGATCAGTGCATGATCAGTCACGTGATCAGTGCATGATCAGCCACATGATCAGTGCATGATCAATTACATCATCAGTGCATGATCAGTCACGTGACCAGTACATGGTAGCTGCGTGATCAGTGTATGACCAGCCAAGTGATCAGTGCTTAATAGCCACGTGATCAGTGCATGATCAGTCACGTTATCAGTGCATGATCAGTCACGTGATCAGTGCATGATCAGCCACGTGATCAGTGCATGATCAATTACGTGATCAGTGCATGATCAGTCACGTGACCAGTACGTGGTAGCTACGTGATCATTGCATGATCAGCCACGTGATCAGTGCATGATAGCCACGTGATCAGTGCATGATCAGTCATGTGATACATGTGTGATCAGCCACGTGATCAGTGCATGATATCCACGTCATCAGTGAATGATAGCCACGTGATTAATGCATGATAGCCACGTGATCAGTGCATGATCAGTCACGTGATACGTGTGTTATCAGCCACGTGATCAGTGCATGATGAATCAGGTGATCAGTGCAGGATTAATTACGTGATCAGTGCATGATCAGTCACGTGACCAGTACATGGATGCTACGTGATCATTGCATGATCAGCCAAGTGAGCAGTGCATGATAGCCACGTGATCAGTGCATGATCAGTCACGTGATCAGTACATGATCATTCAACTGAGCAGTGCATGATCATTTACGTGATCTGAGCATGTTCAGTCACGTGACCAGTATATGGTAGCTACGTGAACATTGCATGACCAGCCAGGTGAGAAGTGCATGATAGCCACGTGATGTGTGCATGATCAGTTACGTGAGCAGAGTATGATCAGCCACGTGATCAGTGCATGAGTGCCACGTGATCAGTGCATGATCAGTCACGTGATCAGTGCATGATCAGCCACATGACCAGTGCATGATCAATTACGTGATCAGTGCATGATCAGTCACGTGACCTGTACATGGTAGCTACGTGATCATTGCATGATCAGCCACCTGAGCAGTGCATGATAGCCACGTGATCAGTGTATGATCAGCCACGTGATCAGTGCATAATCAGTCACATGATCAGTGCATGGTCAGTCACGTGATCAGTGCATGATCTTCCACGTGATCAGTGCATGTGGAGTCATGTAGTCAATGCATGATAGCGCCGTAATCAGTGCACGATCAGTCCCGTGATGAGTGTATGATCAGCCAAGTGATCAGTGCAAGATAGCTACGTGTTCAGTGCATGATCAGTCACATGATCAGTGCATGATCAGCCACGTCATCAGTGCATGATAGCCACGTGAGCAGTGCATACAATTATGTGATCAGTGCATGCACAATCACGTGATCAGTGCATGAGAGCCACGTGATCAGTGCATGATCATTCACGTGATAGGTGTGTGATCAGAGACGTGAACAGTGCATTCTCAGTCACGTGATCAGGGCCTGCTGAGCTTCGTGATTACTGTCTGCTCATCTGCTTGACAATTGCCAGCTGAGCTGTACGATTCCTGCCTGTCATCTGCTTGACAATTGCCACCTGTGCTGCATAATTCCTGCCTGCTCATCTACTTGATTATTGCCAGCTGAGCAGCATGATTTCTCAGAGCTGAGTTCCATGATTTTAGCCTGGTGACTGATTCCTGCCTACTCAGCTCTTTGTTCATTGCCTCCAGATGCACATGATCAGTGTGTGACACCAAACATGATCAGCACATGATCAGTCACATGATGAATGCATGATAAGCCAGGTGATCAGTGCATGATCAATTACGTGATCAGTGAATGATCAGTCACGTGTTCAGTGCATGATCAGCCACGTGATCAGTGCATGATCAGTCAACTGAACAGTGCATGTTCATTTACGTGATCTGAGCATGATCAGTCACGTGACCAGTATATGGCAGCTACGTGAACATTGCATGACCAGCCAGGTGAGAAGTGCATGATAGCCACGTGATGTGTGCATGATCAGTCACGTGATCAGTGCATGATCAGCCACGTGATCAGTGCATGATCAGTCACGTGACCAGTATATGGTAGCTACGTGATCATTGCATGATCAGCCATGTGATCTGTGCATGATAGCCACGTGATCACTGCATGATAGCCACGTGATCAGTGCATGATCAGTCACGTGATCAGTGCATGATCAGCCACGTGTTCAGTGCATGACGAGGCACGTGATCAGTATGACCAGCCTAGTGATCAGTGCATGATAGCCACGTGATCAGTGCGTGATCAGTCACGTGATCAGTGCATGATCAGTCCCGTGATGAGTGTATGATCAGCCAAGTGATCAGTGCAAGATAGCTACGTGATCAGTGCATGATCTGTCACATGATCAGTGCATGATCAGCCACGTCATCAGTGCATGATAGCCACGTGAGCAGTGCATACAATTACGTGATCAGTGCATGCTCAGTCACGTGATCAGGGCGTGCTGAGCTGCGTGATTAGTGTCTGCTCATCTGCTTGACAATTGCCAGCTGAGCTGTACGATTCCTGCCTGTCATCTCCTTGACAATTGCCACCTGTGGTGCATAATTCCTGCCTGCTCATCTACTTGATTATTGCCAGCTGAGCAGCATGATTTCTCAAAGCTGAGTCCCATGATTATAGCCTGCTGACTGATTCCTGCCTACTCAGCTCTTTGTTCATTGAATCCAGAGGCACATGATCAGTGTGTGACACCAAACATGATCAGCACATGATCAGTCACATGATGAATGCATGATAAGCCAGGTGATCAGTGCATGATCAATTACGTGATCAGTGCATGATCAGTCATGTGACCAGTGCATGGTGGCTGCGTGATCCCTGCATGATCAGCCACGTGAGCAGTGCATGATAGCCACGTGATCAGTGCATGATCAGTCACGTGATCAGTGCATGTTCAGTCACGGGACCAGTACATGGTAGCTAGGTGATCATTGCATGATCAGCCACGTGATCAGTGCATGATCAATTACGTGATCAGTGCATGATCAGTTACGTGAGCAGTGTATGATCAGCCACGTGATCAGTGCATGCTCAGAAACGTGAACAGTGTATGATTAGCCACGTGATCAGTGCATGATATCCAAGTGAGCAGTGCTTGATCAGTCACGTGAGCAGTGCATGATAGCCACGTGATCAGTGCATGATCAATTACGTGATCAGTGAATGATCACTCACGGGACCAGTACATGGTAGCTACGTGATCACTGCATGATCAGCCACGTGATCAGTGCATGATCAATTACGTGATCAGTGCATGATCAGTCACGTGATCACTGCATGATCAGTCACATGATCAGTGCATGATCAGCCAGGTGATCAGGTGAATGATTGCTTCGTGATCAGTTCCTGATTAGTCACGTCATCTGTGCATGACCAGGCAGGTGATCAGTGTATGATCAGCCAAGTGAACAGTTCATGATAGCCAGGTGATCAGTGCATGATTAGTCACCTGATGGGTGTATGATCAGTCACGTGACCGGTACATTGTAGCTACATGACCATTGCATGATCAGCCACGTGAGTAGTGCATGATAGCCTCGTGATCAGTGCATGATCAGTGAGGTGATCAGTGCATGATCAGTCATGTAATCTGTGCATGACCAGGCACGTGATCAGTGTATGACCAGCCATGTGATCAGTGCATGATAGCCACGTGATCAGTGCATGATCAGTCACGTGATCAGTGCATGATCAGCCACATGATCAGTGCATGATCAGTCACGTGACCAGCACATGGTAGCTGTGTGATCATTTCATGATCAGCCACGTTAGCAGTGCATGATAGCCACGTGATCAGTGCTTGATCAGCCACGTGATCAGTGCATGATCAGTTACGTGATCAGCGCAAGATCAGTCACGTGACCAGTACATGGTAGCTACGTGATCATTGCATGATCAGCCACGTGATCAGTGCATGATAGCCACGTGATCATTGCATGATAACCACGTGATCAGTACATGATCAGTCACGTGATCAGTACATGATCAGTCACGTGATCAGTGCATGATCAATTACGTTACCATTGCATGATCAGTCACGTGACCAGTACATGTAAGCTACGTGATCATTGCAGGATCAGCCACGTGAACACTGCATGATAGACACGTGATCAGTGCATGATTAGCTACGTGAGCAGTGTATGATCAGCCACGTGATCATCGCATGATCAGACACGTGAACAGTGTATGATCAGCCATGTGATCAGTGCATGATACCTACGTGATCAGTTCATGATTAGTCACGTAATCTGTGCCAGACAGGCACGTAATCAGTGCATGATATCCACGTGATCAGTGAATTATAGCCCCGTGATCAGTTCATCATTAGTCACGTGATCTGTGCATGACCAGGAACTTGAACAGTGTATGATCAGCCACGTGATCAGTGCATGGTCAGACACGTGAACAGTGTATGATCAGCCACGTGATCAGTGCATGATATCCAAGTGATCAGTGCTTGATCAATCACGTGATAAGTGTATGATCAGCCACGTGTACAGTGCATGCTCAGTCACGTGATCAGGGCCTGCTGAGCTGCGTGATTACTGTCTGCTCATCTGCTTGACAATTGCCAGCTGAGCTGCACGATTCCTGCCTGTCATCTGCTTGACAATTGCCAGCTGTGCTGCGTAATTCCTGCCTGCTCAGCTGCTTGATTATTGCCAGCTGAGCAGCATGATTCCTCACAGCTGAGTTCCATGATTATTGCCTGCTGACTGTTTGATTCGTGCCTACTCAGCTCTTTGTTTATTGCCTCCAGAGGCACATGATCAGTGTATGATAGCAAACATGATCAGCGCATGATGAGTCACATGATCAGCGCCATTAAGTCACGTGATCACTACATGATAGTCATGTGATCAGTCCATGCTCAGTCACGGTATCAGTGCATGATCAGCCACGTGATCAGTGCATGATCTGTCACATTATTAGTGTATGATCATCCACATGATCAGTGCATGGGCAGTCATGTGATCAGTGCCTGATTAGACGTGATCAGTGCATTTTCAGTCTCATGGTCAGTGCATGATAGCCACGTGATCAGTGCATGTTCAGTCACCTGATGGGTGTATGATCATTCACGTGACCGGTACATGGTAGCTATAAAATCAGTGTATGACCAGCCATGTGATAAGTGCATGATAGCCACGTGATCAGTGCATGATCAGCCACGTGATCAGTGCATGATCAGCCACATGATCAGTGCATGATCAGTCACGTGATCAGTGCATGATCAATTATGTCATCAGTGCATGATCAGTCACGAGACCAGCACATGGTAGCTGCGTGATCAGTGTATGACCAGCCCAGTGATCAGTGCATGATAGCCACGTGATCAGTGCATGATCAGTCACGTGATCAGTGCATGATCAGTCACGTGATCAGTGCATGATCAGCCACATGATCAGTGCATGATCAATTATGTCATCAGTGCATGATCATTCACGTGACCAGTACATGGTAGCTACATGATCATTGCATGATCAGCCACGTGATCAGTGCATGATAGCCACATGATCAGTGCATGATCAGTCATGTGATACGTGTGTGATCAGCCACGTGATCAGTGCATGATATCCACGTGATCAGTGCATGATAGCCACGTGATTAGTGCATGATAGCCACGTGATCAGTGCATGATCAGTCACGTGATACATGTGTGATCAGCCACGTGATCAGTGCATGATGAGTCAGGTGATCAGTGAAGGAATAATTACGTGATCAGTGCATGATCAGTCACGTGACCAGTACATGGTTGCTACGTGATCATTGAATGATCAGCCACGTGAGCAGTGCATGATAGCCACGTGATCAGTGCATGATCAGTCACGTGATCAGTATATGATCAGTCAACTGAACAGTGCATTATAATTTACGTGATCTGAGCATGATCAGTCACGTGACCAGTATATGGTAGCTACGTGAACATTGCATGACCAGCCAGGTGAGAAGTGCATGATAGCCACGTGATGTGTGCATGATCAGTTACGTGAGCAGAGTATGATCAGCCACGTGATCAGTGCATGAGTGCCACGTGATCAGTGCATGATCAGTCACGTGACAGGTGTGTGGTAAGCCACGTGAACAGTGCATGTTCAGCCACGTGATCAGTGCATGATATCCACGTGATCAGTGCATGATCAGTTACGTGAACAGTGTATGATCAGCCACGTGAGCAGTGCATGGTCAGACACGTGAACAGTGTATGATCAAACACGTGATCAGTGCATGATATCCACGTGATCAGTGCATGATGAGTCTCGTGAACAGTGCATGATCAGTCACGTGATCAGTGCATGATCAGCCACGTGATCAGTGCATGATCAGTCACGTGACCAGTATATGGTAGCTACGTGATCATTGCATGATCAGCCATGTGATCTGTGCATGATAGCCAGGTGATCACTGCATGATAGCCACGTGATCAGTGCATGATCAGTCACGTGATCAGTGCATGATCAGCCACGTGTTCAGTGCATGACGAGGCACGTGATCAGTATGACCAGCCTAGTGATAAGTGCATGATCATCCACGTGATCAGTGCGTGATCAGCCACGTGATCAGTGCATGATGAATCAGGTGATCAGTGCAGGAATAATTACGTGATCAGTGCATGATCAGTCACGTGACCAGTACATGGTTGCTACGTGATCATTGCATGATCAGCCACGTAAGCAGTGCATGATAGCCACGTGATCAGTGCATGATCAGTCACGTGATCAGTACATGATCATTCAACTGAGCAGTGCATGATCATTTACGTGATCTGAGCATGTTCAGTCACGTGACCAGTATATGGTAGCTACGTGAACATTGCATGACCAGCCAGGTGAGAACTGCATGATAGCCACGTGATGTGTGCATGATCAGTTACGTGAGCAGAGTATGATCAGCCACGTGATCAGTGCATGAGTGCCACGTGATCAGTGCATGATCAGTCACGTGATCAGTGCATGATCAGCCACATGATCAGTGCATGGTCAGTCACGTGATCAGTGCATGATCATCCACGTGATCATTGCGTGTGGAGTCATGTGGTCAATGCATGATAGCGCCGTAATCAGTGCTCAATCAGTCCCGTGATGAGTGTATGATCAGCCAAGTGACCAGTGCAAGATAGCTACGTGATCAGTGCATGATCAGTCACATGATCAGTGCATGATCAGCCACGTCATCAGTGCATGATAGCCACGTGAGCAGTGCATACAATTACGTGATCAGTGCATGCGCAATCACGTGATCAGTGCATGAGAGCCACGTGATGAGTGCATGATCATTCACGTGATAGGTGTGTGATCAGCGACGTGAACAGTGCATGCTCAGTCACGTGATCAGGGCGTGCTGAGCTTCGTGATTAGTGTCTGCTCATCTGCTTGACAATTGCCAGCTGAGCTGTACGATTCCTGCCTGTCATCTCCTTGACAATTGACACCTGTGCTGCATAATTCCTGCCTGCTCATCTACTTGATTATTGCCAGCTGAGCAGCATGATTTCTCAAAGCTGAGTTCCATGATTATAGCCTGCTGACTGATTCCTGCCTACTCAGCTCTTTGTTCATTGCCTCCAGATGCACATGATCAGTGTGTGACACCAAACATGATCAGCACATGATCAGTCACATGATGAATGCATGATAAGCCATGTGATCAGTGCATGATCAGTCATGTGACCAGTACATGGTGGCTGCGTGATTCCTGCATGATCAGCCACGTGAGCAGTGCATGATAGCCACGTGATCAGTGCATGATCAGTCACGTGATGAGTGTATGATCAGTCACGAGTTCAGTGCATGATCAGCAACGTGATCAGTCCATGATCAATTACGTGATCAGTGCATGATCACTCACGGGACCAGTACATGGTAGCTAGGTGATCATTGCATGATCAGCCACGTGATCAGTGCATGATCAATTACGTGATCAGTGCATGATCAGTTTCGTGAGCAGTGTATGATCAGCCACGTGATCAGTGCATGCTCAGAAACGTGAACAGTGTATGATTAGCCACGTGATCAGTGCATGATATCCAAGTGATCAGTGCTTGATCAATCACGTGATCAGTGTATGATCAGCCAGGTGAACAGTGCATGCTCAGTCACGTGATCAGGGCCTGCTGAGCTGCGTGATTACTGTCTGCTCATCTGCTTGACAATTGCCAGCTGAGCTGCACGATTCCTGCCTGTCATCTGCTTGACAATTGCCAGCTGTGCTGCGTAATTCCTGCCTGCTCAGCTGCTTGATTATTGCCAGCTGAGCAGCATGATTCCTCACAGCTGAGTTCCATGATTATTGCCTGCTGACTGTTTGATTAGTGCCTACTCAGCTCTTTGTTTATTGCCTCCAGGGCACATGATCAGTGTATGATAGCAAACATGCGCAACGCATGAACAGTCACATGGTCAGCGCCATTAAGTCACGTGATCACTACATGATAGTCATGTGATCAGTCCATGCTCAGTCACGGTATCAGTGCATGATCAGCCACGTGATCAGTGCATGATAGCCACGTGATCATTGCATGATAGCCACGTGATCAGTGCATGATCAGCCAGGTGATCAGTGTATGATCAGCCACGTGAACAGTGCATGATAGCCACGTGATCAGTGCATGATTAGTCACCTGATGGGTGTATGATCAGTTACGTGACCCGTACATGGTAGCTACATGATCATTGCATGATCAGCCACGTGAGTAGTGCATGATAGCCACGTGATCAGTGCATGATCATTGACGTGATCAGTTCATGATCAGTCATGTAATCTGTGAATGACCAGGCACGTGATCAGTGTATGACCAGCCATGTGATCAGTGCATGATAGCCACGTGATCAGTGCATGATAAGTCACGTGATCAGTGCATGATCAGTCAAGTGATCAGTGCATGATCAGCCACATGATCAGTGCATGATCAATTACGTCATCAGTGCATGATCAGTATCGTGACCAGTACATGGTAGCTGCGTGATCAGTGTATGACCAGCCAAGGTATCAGTGCATGATAGCCACGTGATCTGTGCATGATCAGTCACGTGATCAGTGCATGATCAGTCACGTGATCAGTGCATGATCAGCCACATGATCTGTGCATGATCAGTCACGTGACCAGCACATGGTAGCTGCGTGATCATTTGATGATCAGCCACGTTAGCAGTGCATGATAGCCACGTGATGAGTGCTTGATCAGCCACGTGATCAGTGCATGATCAATTACGTGATCAGTGCAAGATCAGTCACGTGACCAGTACATGGTAGCTACGTGATCATTGCATAATCAGCCACATGATCAGTGCATGATAGCCATATGATCAGTGCATGATAGCCACGTGATCAGTGCATGATCAGTCACGTGATACGTGTGTGATCTGCCACGTGATCCGTGCATGATATCCACGTGATCAGTGAATGATAGCCACGTGATCAGTGCATGATAGCCACATGATCAGTGCATGAGAGCCACGTGATCAGTGCATGATCAGTCACGTGATACATGTGTGATCAGCCACGTGATCCGTGCATGATATCCACGTGATCAGTGAATGATAGCCACGTGATCAGTGCATGATAGCCACATGATCAGTGCATGAGAGCCACGTGATCAGTGCATGATCAGTCACGTGATACATGTGTGATCAGCCACGTGAAAAGTGCATGATCAGTCACGTGATCAGTGCATGATCAGCCACATGATCAGTGCATCATCAATTACGTCAACAGTGCATGATCAGTCACGTGAACAGTACATGGTAGCTACGTGATCATTGCATGATCAGCCACATGATCAGTGCATGATAGCCATATGATCAGTGCATGATAGCCACGTGATCAGTGCATGATCAGTCACGTGATACATGTGTGATCTGCCACGTGATCCGGGCATGATATCCACGTGATCAGTGAATGATAGCCACGTGATCAGTGAGTGATAGCCACATGATCAGTGCATGATAGCCACGTGATCAGTGCATGATCAGTCACGTGATCAGTGCATGATCAGCCACATGATCAGTGCATGATCAGTCACGTGACCAGCACATGGTAGCTGCGTGATCATTTCATGATCAGCCACGTTAGCAGTGCATGATAGCCACGTGATCAGTGCTTGATCAGCCACGTGATCAGTGCATGATCAGTTACGTGATCAGCGCAAGATCAGTCACGTGACCAGTACATGGTAGCTACGTGATCATTGCATGATCAGCCACGTGATCAGTGCATGATAGCCACGTGATCAGTGCATGATAGCCACGTGATCAGTACATGATCAGTCACGTGATCAGTACATGATCAGTCACGTGATCAGTGCATGATCAATTACGTTACCATTGCATGATCAGTCTCGTGACCAGTACATGTAAGCTACGTGATCATTGCAGGATCAGCCACGTGAACACTGCATGATAGACACGTGATCAGTGCATGATTAGCTACGTGAGCAGTGTATGATCAGCCACGTGATCATCGCATGATCAGACACGTGAACAGTGTATGATCAGCCATGTGATCAGTGCATGATACCTACGTGATCAGTTCATGATTAGTCACGTAATCTGTGCCGGACAGGCACGTAATCAGTGCATGATATCCACGTGATCAGTGAATTATAGCCCCGTGATCAGTTCATCATTAGTCACGTGATCTGTGCATGACCAGGAACTTGAACAGTGTATGATCAGCCACGTGATCAGTGCATGGTCAGACACGTGAACAGTGTATGATCAGCCACGTGATCAGTGCATGATATCCAAGTGATCAGTGCTTGATCAATCACGTGATAAGTGTATGATCAGCCACGTGTACAGTGCATGCTCAGTCACGTGATCAGGGCCTGCTGAGCTGCGTGATTACTGTCTGCTCATCTGCTTGACAATTGCCAGCTGAGCTGCACGATTCCTGCCTGTCATCTGCTTGACAATTGCCAGCTGTGCTGCGTAATTCCTGCCTGCTCAGCTGCTTGATTATTGCCAGCTGAGCAGCATGATTCCTCACAGCTGAGTTCCATGATTATTGCCTGCTGACTGTTTGATTCGTGCCTACTCAGCTCTTTGTTTATTGCCTCCAGAGGCACATGATCAGTGTATGATAGCAAACATGATCAGCGCATGATGAGTCACATGATCAGCGCCATTAAGTCACGTGATCACTACATGATAGTCATGTGATCAGTCCATGCTCAGTCACGGTATCAGTGCATGATCAGCCACGTGATCAGTGCATGATCTGTCACATTATTAGTGTATGATCATCCACATGATCAGTGCATGGGCAGTCATGTGATCAGTGCCTGATTAGACGTGATCAGTGCATTTTCAGTCTCATGGTCAGTGCATGATAGCCACGTGATCAGTGCATGTTCAGTCACCTGATGGGTGTATGATCATTCACGTGACCGGTACATGGTAGCTATAAAATCAGTGTATGACCAGCCATGTGATAAGTGCATGATAGCCACGTGATCAGTGCATGATCAGCCACGTGATCAGTGCATGATCAGCCACATGATCAGTGCATGATCAGTCACGTGATCAGTGCATGATCAATTATGTCATCAGTGCATGATCAGTCACGAGACCAGCACATGGTAGCTGCGTGATCAGTGTATGACCAGCCCAGTGATCAGTGCATGATAGCCACGTGATCAGTGCATGATCAGTCACGTGATCAGTGCATGATCAGTCACGTGATCAGTGCATGATCAGCCACATGATCAGTGCATGATCAATTATGTCATCAGTGCATGATCATTCACGTGACCAGTACATGGTAGCTACATGATCATTGCATGATCAGCCACGTGATCAGTGCATGATAGCCACATGATCAGTGCATGATCAGTCATGTGATACGTGTGTGATCAGCCACGTGATCAGTGCATGATATCCACGTGATCAGTGCATGATAGCCACGTGATTAGTGCATGATAGCCACGTGATCAGTGCATGATCAGTCACGTGATACATGTGTGATCAGCCACGTGATCAGTGCATGATGAGTCAGGTGATCAGTGAAGGAATAATTACGTGATCAGTGCATGATCAGTCACGTGACCAGTACATGGTTGCTACGTGATCATTGAATGATCAGCCACGTGAGCAGTGCATGATAGCCACGTGATCAGTGCATGATCAGTCACGTGATCAGTATATGATCAGTCAACTGAACAGTGCATTATAATTTACGTGATCTGAGCATGATCAGTCACGTGACCAGTATATGGTAGCTACGTGAACATTGCATGACCAGCCAGGTGAGAAGTGCATGATAGCCACGTGATGTGTGCATGATCAGTTACGTGAGCAGAGTATGATCAGCCACGTGATCAGTGCATGAGTGCCACGTGATCAGTGCATGATCAGTCACGTGACAGGTGTGTGGTAAGCCACGTGAACAGTGCATGTTCAGCCACGTGATCAGTGCATGATATCCACGTGATCAGTGCATGATCAGTTACGTGAACAGTGTATGATCAGCCACGTGAGCAGTGCATGGTCAGACACGTGAACAGTGTATGATCAAACACGTGATCAGTGCATGATATCCACGTGATCAGTGCATGATGAGTCTCGTGAACAGTGCATGATCAGTCACGTGATCAGTGCATGATCAGCCACGTGATCAGTGCATGATCAGTCACGTGACCAGTATATGGTAGCTACGTGATCATTGCATGATCAGCCATGTGATCTGTGCATGATAGCCACGTGATCACTGCATGATAGCCACGTGATCAGTGCATGATCAGTCACGTGATCAGTGCATGATCAGCCACGTGTTCAGTGCATGACGAGGCACGTGATCAGTATGACCAGCCTAGTGATAAGTGCATGATCATCCACGTGATCAGTGCGTGATCAGCCACGTGATCAGTGCATGATGAATCAGGTGATCAGTGCAGGAATAATTACGTGATCAGTGCATGATCAGTCACGTGACCAGTACATGGTTGCTACGTGATCATTGCATGATCAGCCACGTAAGCAGTGCATGATAGCCACGTGATCAGTGCATGATCAGTCACGTGATCAGTACATGATCATTCAACTGAGCAGTGCATGATCATTTACGTGATCTGAGCATGTTCAGTCACGTGACCAGTATATGGTAGCTACGTGAACATTGCATGACCAGCCAGGTGAGAACTGCATGATAGCCACGTGATGTGTGCATGATCAGTTACGTGAGCAGAGTATGATCAGCCACGTGATCAGTGCATGAGTGCCACGTGATCAGTGCATGATCAGTCACGTGATCAGTGCATGATCAGCCACATGATCAGTGCATGGTCAGTCACGTGATCAGTGCATGATCATCCACGTGATCATTGCGTGTGGAGTCATGTGGTCAATGCATGATAGCGCCGTAATCAGTGCTCAATCAGTCCCGTGATGAGTGTATGATCAGCCAAGTGACCAGTGCAAGATAGCTACGTGATCAGTGCATGATCAGTCACATGATCAGTGCATGATCAGCCACGTCATCAGTGCATGATAGCCACGTGAGCAGTGCATACAATTACGTGATCAGTGCATGCGCAATCACGTGATCAGTGCATGAGAGCCACGTGATGAGTGCATGATCATTCACGTGATAGGTGTGTGATCAGCGACGTGAACAGTGCATGCTCAGTCACGTGATCAGGGCGTGCTGAGCTTCGTGATTAGTGTCTGCTCATCTGCTTGACAATTGCCAGCTGAGCTGTACGATTCCTGCCTGTCATCTCCTTGACAATTGACACCTGTGCTGCATAATTCCTGCCTGCTCATCTACTTGATTATTGCCAGCTGAGCAGCATGATTTCTCAAAGCTGAGTTCCATGATTATAGCCTGCTGACTGATTCCTGCCTACTCAGCTCTTTGTTCATTGCCTCCAGATGCACATGATCAGTGTGTGACACCAAACATGATCAGCACATGATCAGTCACATGATGAATGCATGATAAGCCATGTGATCAGTGCATGATCAGTCATGTGACCAGTACATGGTGGCTGCGTGATTCCTGCATGATCAGCCACGTGAGCAGTGCATGATAGCCACGTGATCAGTGCATGATCAGTCACGTGATGAGTGTATGATCAGTCACGAGTTCAGTGCATGATCAGCAACGTGATCAGTCCATGATCAATTACGTGATCAGTGCATGATCACTCACGGGACCAGTACATGGTAGCTAGGTGATCATTGCATGATCAGCCACGTGATCAGTGCATGATCAATTACGTGATCAGTGCATGATCAGTTTCGTGAGCAGTGTATGATCAGCCACGTGATCAGTGCATGCTCAGAAACGTGAACAGTGTATGATTAGCCACGTGATCAGTGCATGATATCCAAGTGATCAGTGCTTGATCAATCACGTGATCAGTGTATGATCAGCCAGGTGAACAGTGCATGCTCAGTCACGTGATCAGGGCCTGCTGAGCTGCGTGATTACTGTCTGCTCATCTGCTTGACAATTGCCAGCTGAGCTGCACGATTCCTGCCTGTCATCTGCTTGACAATTGCCAGCTGTGCTGCGTAATTCCTGCCTGCTCAGCTGCTTGATTATTGCCAGCTGAGCAGCATGATTCCTCACAGCTGAGTTCCATGATTATTGCCTGCTGACTGTTTGATTAGTGCCTACTCAGCTCTTTGTTTATTGCCTCCAGGGCACATGATCAGTGTATGATAGCAAACATGCGCAACGCATGAACAGTCACATGGTCAGCGCCATTAAGTCACGTGATCACTACATGATAGTCATGTGATCAGTCCATGCTCAGTCACGGTATCAGTGCATGATCAGCCACGTGATCAGTGCATGATAGCCACGTGATCATTGCATGATAGCCACGTGATCAGTGCATGATCAGCCAGGTGATCAGTGTATGATCAGCCACGTGAACAGTGCATGATAGCCACGTGATCAGTGCATGATTAGTCACCTGATGGGTGTATGATCAGTTACGTGACCCGTACATGGTAGCTACATGATCATTGCATGATCAGCCACGTGAGTAGTGCATGATAGCCACGTGATCAGTGCATGATCATTGACGTGATCAGTTCATGATCAGTCATGTAATCTGTGAATGACCAGGCACGTGATCAGTGTATGACCAGCCATGTGATCAGTGCATGATAGCCACGTGATCAGTGCATGATAAGTCACGTGATCAGTGCATGATCAGTCAAGTGATCAGTGCATGATCAGCCACATGATCAGTGCATGATCAATTACGTCATCAGTGCATGATCAGTATCGTGACCAGTACATGGTAGCTGCGTGATCAGTGTATGACCAGCCAAGGTATCAGTGCATGATAGCCACGTGATCTGTGCATGATCAGTCACGTGATCAGTGCATGATCAGTCACGTGATCAGTGCATGATCAGCCACATGATCTGTGCATGATCAGTCACGTGACCAGCACATGGTAGCTGCGTGATCATTTGATGATCAGCCACGTTAGCAGTGCATGATAGCCACGTGATGAGTGCTTGATCAGCCACGTGATCAGTGCATGATCAATTACGTGATCAGTGCAAGATCAGTCACGTGACCAGTACATGGTAGCTACGTGATCATTGCATAATCAGCCACATGATCAGTGCATGATAGCCATATGATCAGTGCATGATAGCCACGTGATCAGTGCATGATCAGTCACGTGATACGTGTGTGATCTGCCACGTGATCCGTGCATGATATCCACGTGATCAGTGAATGATAGCCACGTGATCAGTGCATGATAGCCACATGATCAGTGCATGAGAGCCACGTGATCAGTGCATGATCAGTCACGTGATACATGTGTGATCAGCCACGTGATCCGTGCATGATATCCACGTGATCAGTGAATGATAGCCACGTGATCAGTGCATGATAGCCACATGATCAGTGCATGAGAGCCACGTGATCAGTGCATGATCAGTCACGTGATACATGTGTGATCAGCCACGTGAAAAGTGCATGATCAGTCACGTGATCAGTGCATGATCAGCCACATGATCAGTGCATCATCAATTACGTCAACAGTGCATGATCAGTCACGTGAACAGTACATGGTAGCTACGTGATCATTGCATGATCAGCCACATGATCAGTGCATGATAGCCATATGATCAGTGCATGATAGCCACGTGATCAGTGCATGATCAGTCACGTGATACATGTGTGATCTGCCACGTGATCCGGGCATGATATCCACGTGATCAGTGAATGATAGCCACGTGATCAGTGAGTGATAGCCACATGATCAGTGCATGATAGCCACGTGATCAGTGCATGATCAGTCACGTGATCAGTGCATGATCAGCCACATGATCAGTGCATGATCAGTCACGTGACCAGCACATGGTAGCTGCGTGATCATTTCATGATCAGCCACGTTAGCAGTGCATGATAGCCACGTGATCAGTGCTTGATCAGCCACGTGATCAGTGCATGATCAGTTACGTGATCAGCGCAAGATCAGTCACGTGACCAGTACATGGTAGCTACGTGATCATTGCATGATCAGCCACGTGATCAGTGCATGATAGCCACGTGATCAGTGCATGATAGCCACGTGATCAGTACATGATCAGTCACGTGATCAGTACATGATCAGTCACGTGATCAGTGCATGATCAATTACGTTACCATTGCATGATCAGTCACGTGACCAGTACATGTAAGCTACGTGATCATTGCAGGATCAGCCACGTGAACACTGCATGATAGACACGTGATCAGTGCATGATTAGCTACGTGAGCAGTGTATGATCAGCCACGTGATCATCGCATGATCAGACACGTGAACAGTGTATGATCAGCCATGTGATCAGTGCATGATACCTATGTGATCAGTTCATGATTAGTCACGTAATCTGTGCCTGACAGGCATGTAATCAGTGCATGATATCCACGTGATCAGTGAATTATAGCCCCGTGATCAGTTCATCATTAGTCACGTGATCTGTGCATGACCAGGAACTTGAACAGTGTATGATCAGCCACATGATCAGTGCATGGTCAGACACGTGAACAGTGTATGATCAGCCACGTGATCAGTGCATGATCAGCCACATGACCAGTGCATGATCAGCCACGTGATCAGTTCATAATCAGTCACGTGATCAGTGCATGGTCAGTCACGTGATCAGTGTATGATCAGCCATGTGATCAGTGCATGATCAGCCACATGACCAGTGCATGATCAGCCACGTGATCAGTTCATAATCAGTCACGTGATCAGTGCATGGTCAGTCACGTGATCAGTGCATGATCATCCACGTGAAAATTGCGTGTGGAGTCATGTGGTCAATGCATGATAGCGCCGTAATCAGTGCTCAATCAGTCCCGTGATGAGTGTATGATCAGCCAAGTGACCAGTGCAAGATAGCTACGTGATCAGTGCATGATCAGTCACATGATCAGTGCATGATCAGCCACGTCATCAGTGCATGATAGCCACGTGAGCAGTGCATACAATTACGTGATCAGTGCATGCGCAATCACGTGATCAGTGCATGAGAGCCACGTGATGAGTGCATGATCATTCACGTGATAGGTGTGTGATCAGCGACGTGAACAGTGCATGCTCAGTCACGTGATCAGGGCGTGCTGAGCTTCGTGATTAGTGTCTGCTCATCTGCTTGACAATTGCCAGCTGAGCTGTACGATTCCTGCCTGTCATCTCCTTGACAATTGCCACCTGTGCTGCATAATTCCTGCCTGCTCATCTACTTGATTATTGCCAGCTGAGCAGCATGATTTCTCAAAGCTGAGTTCCATGATTATAGCCTGCTGACTGATTCCTGCCTACTCAGCTCTTTGTTCATTGCCTCCAGATGCACATGATCAGTGTGTGACACCAAACATGATCAGCACATGATCAGTCACATGATGAATGCATGAGAAGCCAGGTGATCAGTGCATGATCAATTACGTGATCAGTGCATGATCAGTCATGTGACCAGTACATGGTGGCTGCGTGATTCCTGCATGATCAGCCACGTGAGCAGTGCATGATAGCCACGTGATCAGTGCAAGATCAGTCACGTGATCAGTGCATGATCAGTCATGAGTTCAGTGCATGATCAGCAACGTGATCAGTCCATGATCAATTACGTGATCAGTGCATGATCACTCAAGGGACCAGTACATGGTAGCTAGGTGATCATTGCATGATCAGCCACGTGATCAGTGCATGATCAATTACGTGATCAGTGCATGATCAGTTTCGTGAGCAGTGTATGATCAGCCACGTGATCAGTGCATGCTCAGAAACGTGAACAGTGTATGATTAGCCAAGTGATCAGTGCATGATATCCAAGTGATCAGTGCTTGATCAATCACGTGATCAGTGTATGATCAGCCAGGTGAACATTGCATGCTCAGTCACGTGATCAGGGCCTGCTGAGCTGCGTGATTACTGTCTGCTCATCTGCTTGACAATTGCCAGCTGAGCTGCACGATTCCTGCCTGTCATCTGCTTGACAATTGCCAGCTGTGCTGTGTAATTCCTGCTGCTCAGCTGCTTGATTATTGCCAGCTGAGCAGCATGATTCCTCACAGCTGAGTTCCATGATTATTGCCTGCTGACTGTTTGATTAGTGCCTACTCAGCTCTTTCTTTATTGCCTCCAGGGCACATGATCAGTGTATGATAGCAAACATGCCCAACGCATGAACAGTCACATGGTCAGCGCCATTAAGTCACGTGATCACTACATGATAGTCATGTGATCAGTCCATGCTCAGTCACGGTATCAGTGCATGATCAGCCACGTGATCAGTGCATGATAGCCACGTGATCATTGCATGATAGCCACGTGATCAGTGCATGATCAGCCAGGTGATCAGTGTATGATCAGCCACGTGAACAGTGCATGATAGCCACGTGATCAGTGCATGATTAGTCACCTGATGGGTGTATGATCAGTCACGTGACCGGTACATGGTAGCTACATGATCATTGCATGATCAGCCACGTGAGTAGTGCATGATAGCCACGTGATCAGTGCATGATCATTGACGTGATCAGTGCATGATCAGTCATGTAATCTATGAATGACCAGGCACGTGATCAGTGTATGACCAGCCATGTGATCAGTTCATGATAGCCACGTGATCAGTGCATGATAAGTCACGTAATCAGTGCATGATCAGTCAAGTGATCAGTGCATGATCAGCCACATGATCAGTGCATGATCAATTACGTCATCAGTGCATGATCAGTATCGTGACCAGTACATGGTAGCTGCGTGATCAGTGTATGACCAGCCAAGTGATCAGTGCATGATAGCCACGTGATCAGTGCATGATCAGTCACGTGATCAGTGCATGATCAGCCACATGATCAGTGCATGGTCAGTCCCGTGACCAGCACATGGTAGCTGCGTGATCATTTCATGCTCAGCCATATTAGCAGTGCATGATAGCCACGTGATGAGTGCTTGATCAGCCACGTGATCAGTGCATGATCAATAACGTGATCAGTGCAAGATCAGTCACGTGACCAGTACATGGTAGCTACGTGATCATTGCATGATCAGCCACATGATCAGTGCATGATAGTCACATGATCATTGCATGTTAGCCACGTGATCAGTGCATGATCAGTCACGTGATACGTGTGTGATCAGCCACGTGATCCGTGCATGATATCCACGTGATCAGTGAATGATAGCCACATGATCAGTGCATGATAGCCACATGATCATTGCATGTTAGCCACGTGATCAGTGCATGATCAGTCACGTGATACGTGTGTGATCAGCCACATGATCCGTGCATGATATCCACCTGATCAGTGAATGATAGCCACGAGATCAGTGCATGATAGCCACATGATCAGTGCATGAGAGCCACGTGATCAGTGCATGATCAGTCACGTGATACATGTGTGATCAGCCACGTGATCAGTGCATGATCAGTCACGTGATCAGTGCATGATCAGCCACATGATCAGTGCATGATCAATTACATCATCAGTGCATGATCAGTCACGTGACCAGTACATGGTAGCTGCGTGATCAGTGTATGACCAGCCAAGTGATCAGTGCTTAATAGCCACGTGATCAGTGCATGATCAGTCACGTTATCAGTGCATGATCAGTCACGTGATCAGTGCATGATCAGCCACGTGATCAGTGCATGATCAATTACGTGATCAGTGCATGATCAGTCACGTGACCAGTACGTGGTAGCTACGTGATCATTGCATGATCAGCCACGTGATCAGTGCATGATAGCCACGTGATCAGTGCATGATCAGTCATGTGATAAATGTGTGATCAGCCACGTGATCAGTGCATGATATCCACGTCATCAGTGAATGATAGCCACGTGATTAATGCATGATAGCCACGTGATCAGTGCATGATCAGTCACGTGATACGTGTGTTATCAGCCACGTGATCAGTGCATGATGAATCAGGTGATCAGTGCAGGATTAATTACGTGATCAGTGCATGATCAGTCACGTGACCAGTACATGGATGCTACGTGATCATTGCATGATCAGCCAAGTGAGCAGTGCATGATAGCCACGTGATCAGTGCATGATCAGTCACGTGATCAGTACATGATCATTCAACTGAGCAGTGCATGATCATTTACGTGATCTGAGCATGTTCAGTCACGTGACCAGTATATGGTAGCTACGTGAACATTGCATGACCAGCCAGGTGAGAAGTGCATGATAGCCACGTGATGTGTGCATGATCAGTTACGTGAGCAGAGTATGATCAGCCACGTGATCAGTGCATGAGTGCCACGTGATCAGTGCATGATCAGTCACGTGATCAGTGCATGATCAGCCACATGACCAGTGCATGATCAATTACGTGATCAGTGCATGATCAGTCACGTGACCTGTACATGGTAGCTACGTGATCATTGCATGATCAGCCACCTGAGCAGTGCATGATAGCCACGTGATCAGTGTATGATCAGCCACGTGATCAGTGCATAATCAGTCACATGATCAGTGCATGGTCAGTCACGTGATCAGTGCATGATCTTCCACGTGATCAGTGCATGTGGAGTCATGTAGTCAATGCATGATAGCGCCGTAATCAGTGCACGATCAGTCCCGTGATGAGTGTATGATCAGCCAAGTGATCAGTGCAAGATAGCTACGTGTTCAGTGCATGATCAGTCACATGATCAGTGCATGATCAGCCACGTCATCAGTGCATGATAGCCACGTGAGCAGTGCATACAATTATGTGATCAGTGCATGCACAATCACGTGATCAGTGCATGAGAGCCACGTGATCAGTGCATGATCATTCACGTGATAGGTGTGTGATCAGAGACGTGAACAGTGCATTCTCAGTCACGTGATCAGGGCCTGCTGAGCTTCGTGATTACTGTCTGCTCATCTGCTTGACAATTGCCAGCTGAGCTGTACGATTCCTGCCTGTCATCTGCTTGACAATTGCCACCTGTGCTGCATAATTCCTGCCTGCTCATCTACTTGATTATTGCCAGCTGAGCAGCATGATTTCTCAGAGCTGAGTTCCATGATTTTAGCCTGGTGACTGATTCCTGCCTACTCAGCTCTTTGTTCATTGCCTCCAGATGCACATGATCAGTGTGTGACACCAACATGATCAGCACATGATCAGTCACATGATGAATGCATGATAAGCCAGGTGATCAGTGCATGATCAATTACGTGATCAGTGAATGATCAGTCACGTGTTCAGTGCATGATCAGCCACGTGATCAGTGCATGATCAGTCAACTGAACAGTGCATGTTCATTTACGTGATCTGAGCATGATCAGTCACGTGACCAGTATATGGCAGCTACGTGAACATTGCATGACCAGCCAGGTGAGAAGTGCATGATAGCCACGTGATGTGTGCATGATCAGTTACGTGAGCAGAGTATGATCAGCCACGTGATCAGTGCATGAGTGCCACGTGATCAGTGCATGATCAGTCACGTGACAGGTGTGTGGTAAGCCACGTGAACAGTGCATGTTCAGCCACGTGATCAGTGCATGATATCCACGTGATCAGTGCATGATCAGTTACGTGAACAGTGTATGATCAGCCACGTGAGCAGTGCATGGTCAGACACGTGAACAGTGTATGATCAAACACGTGATCAGTGCATGATATCCACGTGATCAGTGCATGATGAGTCTCGTGAACAGTGCATGATCAGTCACGTGATCAGTGCATGATCAGCCACGTGATCAGTGCATGATCAGTCACGTGACCAGTATATGGTAGCTACGTGATCATTGCATGATCAGCCATGTGATCTGTGCATGATAGCCACGTGATCACTGCATGATAGCCACGTGATCAGTGCATGATCAGTCACGTGATCAGTGCATGATCAGCCACGTGTTCAGTGCATGACGAGGCACGTGATCAGTATGACCAGCCTAGTGATCAGTGCATGATAGCCACGTGATCAGTGCGTGATCAGTCACGTGATCAGTGCATGATCAGTCCCGTGATGAGTGTATGATCAGCCAAGTGATCAGTGCAAGATAGCTACGTGATCAGTGCATGATCTGTCACATGATCAGTGCATGATCAGCCACGTCATCAGTGCATGATAGCCACGTGAGCAGTGCATACAATTACGTGATCAGTGCATGCTCAGTCACGTGATCAGGGCGTGCTGAGCTGCGTGATTAGTGTCTGCTCATCTGCTTGACAATTGCCAGCTGAGCTGTACGATTCCTGCCTGTCATCTCCTTGACAATTGCCACCTGTGGTGCATAATTCCTGCCTGCTCATCTACTTGATTATTGCCAGCTGAGCAGCATGATTTCTCAAGCTGAGTCCCATGATTATAGCCTGCTGACTGATTCCTGCCTACTCAGCTCTTTGTTCATTGAATCCAGAGGCACATGATCAGTGTGTGACACCAAACATGATCAGCACATGATCAGTCACATGATGAATGCATGATAAGCCAGGTGATCAGTGCATGATCAATTACGTGATCAGTGCATGATCAGTCATGTGACCAGTGCATGGTGGCTGCGTGATCCCTGCATGATCAGCCACGTGAGCAGTGCATGATAGCCACGTGATCAGTGCATGATCAGTCACGTGATCAGTGCATGTTCAGTCACGGGACCAGTACATGGTAGCTAGGTGATCATTGCATGATCAGCCACGTGATCAGTGCATGATCAATTACGTGATCAGTGCATGATCAGTTACGTGAGCAGTGTATGATCAGCCACGTGATCAGTGCATGCTCAGAAACGTGAACAGTGTATGATTAGCCACGTGATCAGTGCATGATATCCAAGTGAGCAGTGCTTGATCAGTCACGTGAGCAGTGCATGATAGCCACGTGATCAGTGCATGATCAATTACGTGATCAGTGAATGATCACTCACGGGACCAGTACATGGTAGCTACGTGATCACTGCATGATCAGCCACGTGATCAGTGCATGATCAATTACGTGATCAGTGCATGATCAGTCACGTGATCACTGCATGATCAGTCACATGATCAGTGCATGATCAGCCAGGTGATCAGGTGAATGATTGCTTCGTGATCAGTTCCTGATTAGTCACGTCATCTGTGCATGACCAGGCAGGTGATCAGTGTATGATCAGCCAAGTGAACAGTTCATGATAGCCAGGTGATCAGTGCATGATTAGTCACCTGATGGGTGTATGATCAGTCACGTGACCGGTACATTGTAGCTACATGACCATTGCATGATCAGCCACGTGAGTAGTGCATGATAGCCTCGTGATCAGTGCATGATCAGTGAGGTGATCAGTGCATGATCAGTCATGTAATCTGTGCATGACCAGGCACGTGATCAGTGTATGACCAGCCATGTGATCAGTGCATGATAGCCACGTGATCAGTGCATGATCAGTCACGTGATCAGTGCATGATCAGCCACATGATCAGTGCATGATCAGTCACGTGACCAGCACATGGTAGCTGTGTGATCATTTCATGATCAGCCACGTTAGCAGTGCATGATAGCCACGTGATCAGTGCTTGATCAGCCACGTGATCAGTGCATGATCAGTTACGTGATCAGCGCAAGATCAGTCACGTGACCAGTACATGGTAGCTACGTGATCATTGCATGATCAGCCACGTGATCAGTGCATGATAGCCACGTGATCATTGCATGATAACCACGTGATCAGTACATGATCAGTCACGTGATCAGTACATGATCAGTCACGTGATCAGTGCATGATCAATTACGTTACCATTGCATGATCAGTCACGTGACCAGTACATGTAAGCTACGTGATCATTGCAGGATCAGCCAAGTGAACACTGCATGATAGACACGTGATCAGTGCATGATTAGCTACGTGAGCAGTGTATGATCAGCCACGTGATCATCGCATGATCAGACACGTGAACAGTGTATGATCAGCCATGTGATCAGTGCATGATACCTACGTGATCAGTTCATGATTAGTCACGTAATCTGTGCCAGACAGGCATGTAATCAGTGCATGATATCCACGTGATCAGTGAATTATAGCCCCGTGATCAGTTCATCATTAGTCACGTGATCTGTGCATGACCAGGAACTTGAACAGTGTATGATCAGCCACGTGATCAGTGCATGGTCAGACACGTGAACAGTGTATGATCAGCCACGTGATCAGTGCATGATATCCAAGTGATCAGTGCATGATCAATCACGTGATAAGTGTATGATCAGCCACGTGTACAGTGCATGCTCAGTCACGTGATCAGGGCCTGCTGAGCTGCGTGATTACTGTCTGCTCATCTGCTTGACAATTGCCAGCTGAGCTGCACGATTCCTGCCTGTCATCTGCTTGACAATTGCCAGCTGTGCTGCGTAATTCCTGCCTGCTCAGCTGCTTGATTATTGCCAGCTGAGCAGCATGATTCCTCACAGCTGAGTTCCATGATTATTGCCTGCTGACTGTTTGATTCGTGCCTACTCAGCTCTTTGTTTATTGCCTCCAGAGGCACATGATCAGTGTATGATAGCAAACATGATCAGCGCATGATGAGTCACATGATCAGCGCCATTAAGTCACGTGATCACTACATGATAGTCATGTGATCAGTCCATGCTCAGTCACGTATGAGTGCATGATCAGCCCACGTGATCAGTGCATGATCTGTCACATTATTAGTGTATGATCATCCACATGATCAGTGCATGGGCAGTCATGTGATCAGTGCCTGATTAGACGTGATCAGTGCATTTTCAGTCTCATGGTCAGTGCATGATAGCCAGGTGATCAGTGCATGATCAGTCACCTGATGGGTGTATGATCATTCACGTGACCGGTACATGGTAGCTATAAAATCAGTGTATGACCAGCCATGTGATAAGTGCATGATAGCCACGTGATCAGTGCATGATCAGCCACGTGATCAGTGCATGATCAGCCACATGATCAGTGCATGACCAATTACATCATCAGTGCATGATCAGTCACGTGACCAGCACATGGTAGCTGCGTGATCAGTGTATGACCAGCCCAGTGATCAGTGCATGATAGCCACATGATCAGTGCATGATCAGTCACGTGATCAGTGCATGATCAGTCACGTGATCAGTGCATGATCAGCCACATGATCAGTGCATGATCAATTATGTCATCAGTGCATGATCAGTCACGTGACCAGTACATGGTAGCTACATGATCATTGCATGATCAGCCACGTGATCAGTGCATGATAGCCACATGATCAGTGCATGATCAGTCATGTGATACGTGTGTGATCAGCCACGTGATCAGTGCATGATATCCACGTCATCAGTGCATGATAGCTACGTGATTAGTGCATGATAGCCACGTGATCAGTGCATGATCAGTCACGTGATAAATGTGTGATCAGCTACGTGATCAGTGCATGATGAGTCAAGGTGATCAAGTGCAGGAATAATTACGTGATCAGTGCATGATCAGTCACGTGACCAGTACATGGTTGCTACGTGATCATTGCATGATCAGCCACGTGAGCAGTGCATGATAGCCACGTGACCAGTGCATGATCAGTCCCGTGATCAGTATATGATCAGTCAACTGAACAGTGCATTATAATTTACGTGATCTGAGCATGATCAGTCACGTGACCAGTATATGGTAGCTACGTGAACATTGCATGACCAGCCAGGTGAGAAGTGCCTGATAGCCACGTGATGTTGTGCCATGATCAGTTTACGTGAGCAGAGTAATGATCAGCACGTGATCAGTGGCATGAGTAGCCACGTGAATCAGTGCATGATCAGTCCACCGTGACAGGTGTGTGGTAAGCCACGGTGACAGTGCATGTTCAGCCACGTGATCACGTGCATGAATATCCCACAGTGAATCAAGCTGCATGATTCCGTTACGTGAACAGTGTATGATCAGCCACGTGAGCAGTGCACGGTCAACACGTGAAACAGGTTGCATCAAACACGTGATCAGCTGCATGATATCCAGGTGATCATGCATGATGAGTCCTCGTGAACAGTGCATGATCAGTCCCGGTGATCAGTTGCTATGATCAGCCACGTGGATCAGATGCATGATCCGTCACGTTACCAGTATATGGTAAGCTCGTAGATCATTGCATGATTCAGCCATGTGATCTGTGCATGATAGCCACGTGACACTGGCATGATAGCCCGTGATGCAGTTCATTGATCAGTCACGGGATCAGTGCATGATCAGCCACGTGTTCAGTGCATGACGAGGCACGTGATCAGTATGACCAGCCTAGTGATCAGTGCAATGATATCCAAGTGATCAGTGCGTGATCAGCCACGTGATCAGTGCATGATGAATCAGGTGATCAGTGCAGGAATAATTACGTGATCAGTGCATGATCAGTCACGTGACCAGTACATGGTTGCTACGTGATCATTGCATGATCAGCCACGTAAGCAGTGCATGATAGCCACGTGATCAGTGCATGATCAGTCACGTGATCAGTACATGATCATTCAACTGAGCAGTGCATGATCATTT
>NW_020192154.1:0-17034 GCF_002263795.3 Bos taurus | reverse complement strand
CCGCGGGCCTCCCTCCCCTTGCGGCCGGCCCTCCGGGTTCCCATCTGCCTTTCCGCCTCCGCTCCGCCGGGTCCCCTGCCGCCTGGGGTCCCGGCTCTTCCGGCCTCGTCTTGGGTTGCGGCCTGGCGGCTCCGCCTGCCTCTCGCGCTGTCCCCGGGGCGCGCGGCCGCTTGTCGCGCTGTCTTTGGCCCCTGGGGTTTTTTCCGCCCGCTGCCCGGCCCCCTGCCCCTTCGTGTTGCCTGCCTTCCCCGGCTGGCGTTCGGCGCGGTGTCCGGGCCTCGGGTTCTTCTCCCGCGGGGCCCGGGCCCTCGGGGTCCTCCGGCCTGTGGCCCCCCCCGCGGCCCCGTCTGGCCTGTCTTCGTGCGCCCGGCCTCCTCCTGCGGTGCGCCCGGCCGGTCGGGCCCCCTTCCCGCCCCGCCGGGGCGTCGCCCCTCCTGTCCCGCTCCGGCGGGGCGCCCGGGCTCCGCGGCGGGGGTGCCGGCCCCCTCGGTGTTCCTCTCGCGGGCGCCCGGGCTTTCGGGGCCCTTTGTGGGTCGCCTCCCGGGTGCCCCGTGCCCTTTCGCCCTCCCCTTCCTCCCGTGGGCCTTCTCCTGCGGCGCTGTCGCGGGCCCGGGCTTCCTCTTGCGCTGCCGGGGGCGCCCCGTGGTTTTTCTCGCGTTCCGGCGGGCTTCTCGCGTTCCGCCGGGGCCTTCCGGCTGCCTCTTGTGTTGGCCCCGGCCCGTCCCCTCTTCCCTTCGCGTTGCGCCGGCCCGCTGGGGCTTGCTCTCGCGTGCCTGCCGGGCCCCTCGCCCTCCTCTCGGCTTGTGTCCCGCCGCCCCTGTTCCTCTCCCGGGGCGCCCGGGCTCTCGGGGTTGCCTTCCCGCCGCCCCCGGGGCGCCCGGCCTTCCTCTCGCGTGGCCGCCCCGCCGCCCGCTCTGCTCTCGCGTCGCGCCGGGTCTCTCTTGGCGCTCCCTGGGTGGCCTCCCGGGCGTCCCGCCTCCTGCGGCGTTTGGCGCGCGGTCGCGCGCTTGGTCGCTCGGCCCTGCCGGCGCCGCCGGCCCTCCTCTCTCGCTGCCGGGGGCCTCTCGGGGTTGTTCTCGCGCGGCGGCCCCCGTGTGCGGTTTCTCCCGCGGTCCGCCGGCGCGGTCCGTGCGCCTCTCGTGGGGCGCCCGGGCCGTCGGGTCTCCCTGCGCGTGGCGCGGGGGCGCGCGTCCTTGCTCCCGCGCCCTGGTCGGGGCCTCTGGCCTCGCGCCGTGTTGCCGCCGGTCTCTCGCGGGCTTTCCCGGGTTGCGGCCGGCCCCCTGGGTTCCCTCGCCTTGTGCCGGTGCCCTCCGGGGGCTTCTCCTGGTGGCTCTGCGCCGCCCGGGCCCCTGGCGGTGGGCGGGGCCTCTCGGGCCTCCCCTGGGCTTGGTGCCTTGGCCGCGGGCCTCCTCTCCCGTTGCGGCCGGCCCCGCCGGGTCCCTCTGCTTTCCGCCTCCGCTCGCCGGGTCCCTGCCGCCTGGGGCCCGGCGCGTCCGGCCTCGTCTTGGGTTGCGGCCTGGCCCTCCGCCTGCCTCTCGCGCTGTCCCCGGGGCGCGCGGCCGCTTGTCGCGCTGTCTTTGGCCCCTGGGGTTTTTTCCGCCCGCTGCCCGGCCCCCTGCCCCTTCGTGTTGCCTGCCTTCCCCGGCTGGCGTTCGGCGCGGTGTCCGGGCCTCGGGTTCTTCTCCCGCGGGGCCCGGGCCCTCGGGGTCCTCCGGCCTGTGGCCCCCCCCCGCGGCCCCGTCTGGCCTGTCTTCGTGCGCCCGGCCTCCTCCTGCGGTGCGCCCGGCCGGTCGGGCCCCCCTTCCCGCCCCGCCGGGGCGTCGCCCCTCCTGTCCCGCTCCGGCGGGGCGCCCGGGCTCCGCGGCGGGGGTGCCGGCCCCCTCGGTGTTCCTCTCGCGGGCGCCCGGGCTTTCGGGGCCCTTTGTGGGTCGCCTCCCGGGTGCCCCGTGCCCTTTCGCCCTCCCCTTCCTCCCGTGGGCCTTCTCCTGCGGCGCTGTCGCGGGCCCGGGCTTCCTCTTGCGCTGCCGGGGGCGCCCCGTGGTTTTTCTCGCGTTCCGGCGGGCTTCTCGCGTTCCGCCGGGGCCTTCCGGCTGCCTCTTGTGTTGGCCCCGGCCCGTCCCCTCTTCCCTTCGCGTTGCGCCGGCCCGCTGGGGCTTGCTCTCGCGTGCCTGCCGGGCCCCTCGCCCTCCTCTCGGCTTGTGTCCCGCCGCCCCTGTTCCTCTCCCGGGGCGCCCGGGCTCTCGGGGTTGCCTTCCCGCCGCCCCCGGGGCGCCCGGCCTTCCTCTCGCGTGGCCGCCCCGCCCCCGCTCTGCTCTCGCGTCGCGCCGGGTCTCTCTTGGCGCTCCCTGGGTGGCCTCCCGGGCGTCCCGCCTCCTGCGGCGTTTGGCGCGCGGTCGCGCGCTTGGTCGCTCGGCCCTGCCGGCGCCGCCGGCCCTCCTCTCTCGCTGCCGGGGGCCTCTCGGGGTTGTTCTCGCGCGGCGGCCCCCGTGTGCGGTTTCTCCCGCGGTCCGCCGGCGCGGTCCGTGCGCCTCTCGTGGGGCGCCCGGGCCGTCGGGTCTCCCTGCGCGTGGCGCGGGGGCGCGCGTCCTTGCTCCCGCGCCCTGGTCGGGGCCTCTGGCCTCGCGCCGTGTTGCCGCCGGTCTCTCGCGGGCTTTCCCGGGTTGCGGCCGGCCCCCTGGGTTCCCTCGCCTTGTGCCGGTGCCCTCCGGGGGCTTCTCCTGGTGGCTCTGCGCCGCCCGGGCCCCTGGCGGTGGGCGGGGCCTCTCGGGCCTCCCCTGGGCTTGGTGCCTTGGCCGCGGGCCTCCTCTCCCGTTGCGGCCGGCCCCGCCGGGTCCCTCTGCTTTCCGCCTCCGCTCGCCGGGTCCCTGCCGCCTGGGGCCCGGCGCGTCCGGCCTCGTCTTGGGTTGCGGCCTGGCCCTCCGCTTGCCTCTCGCGCTGTCCCCGGGGCGCGCGGCCGCTTGTCGCGCTGTCTTTGGCCCCTGGGGTTTTTTCCGCCCGCTGCCCGGCCCCCTGCCCCTTCGTGTTGCCTGCCTTCCCCGGCTGGCGTTCGGCGCGGTGTCCGGGCCTCGGGTTCTTCTCCCGCGGGGCCCGGGCCCTCGGGGTCCTCCGGCCTGTGGCCCCCCCCGCGGCCCCGTCTGGCCTGTCTTCGTGCGCCCGGCCTCCTCCTGCGGTGCGCCCGGCCGGTCGGGCCCCCTTCCCGCCCCCGCCGGGGCGTCGCCCCTCCTGTCCCGCTCCGGCGGGGCGCCCGGGCTCCGCGGCGGGGGTGCCGGCCCCCTCCGTGTTCCTCTCGCGGGCGCCCGGGCTTTCGGGGCCCTTTGTGGGTCGCCTCCCGGGTGCCCCGTGCCCTTTCGCCCTCCCCTTCCTCCCGTGGGCCTTCTCCTGCGGCGCTGTCGCGGGCCCGGGCTTCCTCTTGCGCTGCCGGGGGCGCCCCGTGGTTTTTCTCGCGTTCCGGCGGGCTTCTCGCGTTCCGCCGGGGCCTTCCGGCTGCCTCTTGTGTTGGCCCCGGCCCGTCCCCTCTTCCCTTCGCGTTGCGCCGGCCCGCTGGGGCTTGCTCTCGCGTGCCTGCCGGGCCCCTCGCCCTCCTCTCGGCTTGTGTCCCGCCGCCCCTGTTCCTCTCCCGGGGCGCCCGGGCTCTCGGGGTTGCCTTCCCGCCGCCCCCGGGGCGCCCGGCCTTCCTCTCGCGTGGCCGCCCCGCCCCCGCTCTGCTCTCGCGTCGCGCCGGGTCTCTCTTGGCGCTCCCTGGGTGGCCTCCCGGGCGTCCCGCCTCCTGCGGCGTTTGGCGCGCGGTCGCGCGCTTGGTCGCTCGGCCCTGCCGGCGCCGCCGGCCCTCCTCTCTCGCTGCCGGGGGCCTCTCGGGGTTGTTCTCGCGCGGCGGCCCCCGTGTGCGGTTTCTCCCGCGGTCCGCCGGCGCGGTCCGTGCGCCTCTCGTGGGGCGCCCGGGCCGTCGGGTCTCCCTGCGCGTGGCGCGGGGGCGCGCGTCCTTGCTCCCGCGCCCTGGTCGGGGCCTCTGGCCTCGCGCCGTGTTGCCGCCGGTCTCTCGCGGGCTTTCCCGGGTTGCGGCCGGCCCCCTGGGTTCCCTCGCCTTGTGCCGGTGCCCTCCGGGGGCTTCTCCTGGTGGCTCTGCGCCGCCCGGGCCCCTGGCGGTGGGCGGGGCCTCTCGGGCCTCCCCTGGGCTTGGTGCCTTGGCCGCGGGCCTCCTCTCCCGTTGCGGCCGGCCCCGCCGGGTCCCTCTGCTTTCCGCCTCCGCTCGCCGGGTCCCTGCCGCCTGGGGCCCGGCGCGTCCGGCCTCGTCTTGGGTTGCGGCCTGGCCCTCCGCTTGCCTCTCGCGCTGTCCCCGGGGCGCGCGGCCGCTTGTCGCGCTGTCTTTGGCCCCTGGGGTTTTTTCCGCCCGCTGCCCGGCCCCCTGCCCCTTCGTGTTGCCTGCCTTCCCCGGCTGGCGTTCGGCGCGGTGTCCGGGCCTCGGGTTCTTCTCCCGCGGGGCCCGGGCCCTCGGGGTCCTCCGGCCTGTGGCCCCCCCCCGCGGCCCCGTCTGGCCTGTCTTCGTGCGCCCGGCCTCCTCCTGCGGTGCGCCCGGCCGGTCGGGCCCCCCTTCCCGCCCCCGCCGGGGCGTCGCCCCTCCTGTCCCGCTCCGGCGGGGCGCCCGGGCTCCGCGGCGGGGGTGCCGGCCCCCTCGGTGTTCCTCTCGCGGGCGCCCGGGCTTTCGGGGCCCTTTGTGGGTCGCCTCCCGGGTGCCCCGTGCCCTTTCGCCCTCCCTTCCTCCCGTGGGCCTTCTCCTGCGGCGCTGTCGCGGGCCCGGGCTTCCTCTTGCGCTGCCGGGGGCGCCCCGTGGTTTTTCTCGCGTTCCGGCGGGCTTCTCGCGTTCCGCCGGGGCCTTCCGGCTGCCTCTTGTGTTGGCCCCGGCCCGTCCCCTCTTCCCTTCGCGTTGCGCCGGCCCGCTGGGGCTTGCTCTCGCGTGCCTGCCGGGCCCCTCGCCCTCCTCTCGGCTTGTGTCCCGCCGCCCCTGTTCCTCTCCCGGGGCGCCCGGGCTCTCGGGGTTGCCTTCCCGCCGCCCCCGGGGAGACAGGCATTCCTCTCGAGTGGAAGCAAAGAAGCCCCGCTCTGCTCTCGAGTCGCGACGGGTATCTCTTGGAGCTCACTGGGTGGACTCAAGGGAGTCAAGCCTCCTGAGGCGTTTGGAGAGAGGTCGCGAGATTGGTCCGCTAGGCCATGCAGGAGACGAAGGCCCTCATCTCTCGATGACGGGGGAATCTCGGGGTTGTTCTCGAGCGGCGGCCCCAGTGTGCGGTTTCTCACGAGGTACGACGGCGAGGTCAGTGAGCCTCTCGTGGGGCGCCAGGGAAGTCGGGTCTCCATGCGAGTGGCGAGGGGGAGCGCGTCATTGCTCCGAGCCATGGTAGGGGAATCTGGCCTCGAGACGTGTTGAAGAAGGTCTCTCGAGGGCTTTCCCGGGTTGAGGCAGGAAACCCTGGGTTCCCTCGACTTGTGCAGGTGACCTCAGGGGGCTTCTCATGGTGGCTCTGAGAAGCCAGGGAAACTGGAGGTGGGAGGGGCCTCTCGGGACTCCACTGGGCTTGGTGCATTGGAAGAGGGCCTCATCTCCAGTTGAGGCAGGAACCGCAGGGTACCTCTGATTTCAGACTCCGATCGCAGGGTCCCTGCAGACTGGGGACAGGAGAGTCAGGCCTCGTCTTGGGTTGAGGCATGGAACTCCGCTTGCCTCTCGAGATGTCCCCGGGGAGAGAGGCCGCTTGTCGAGCTGTATTTGGAACCTGGGGTTTTTTCCGAACGATGCACGGAAAAACTGCCCCTTCGTGTTGACTTCATTCACAGGCTGGAGTTCGGAGAGGTGTCCGGGCATCGGGTTCTTATCAAGAGGGGACCGGGAAATCGGGGTCCTACGGAATGTGGAACCACCCACGAGGCCACGTCTGGAATGTCTTCGTGAGACCGGCCTCATCCTGAGGTGCGACCGGAAGGTCGGGAACCCCTTCCAGACAAAGCAGGGGAGTCGACCCTCCTGTCCAGATCAGGAGGGGAGAAAGGGCTCAGAGGAGGGGGTGCCGGAAAACCTCGGTGTTCCTCTCGAGGGAGACCGGGATTTCGGGGAACTTTGTGGGTCGCATCAAGGGTGCCAAGTGCCCTTTCGACCTCCAATTCCTAACGTGGGACTTCTCCTGAGGCGCTGTAGCGGGAAAGGGCTTCATCTTGCGATGACGGGGGAGCCACGTGGTTTTTCTCGAGTTACGGCGGGATTCTCGAGTTACGACGGGGAATTCAGGCTGCCTCTTGTGTTGGCCCAGGCAAGTCCAATCTTCCATTCGAGTTGCGAAGGAAAGCTGGGGATTGCTCTCGAGTGACTGCAGGGCCAATAGACCTCATCTAGGCTTGTGTCCAGAAGCCAATGTTCCTCTCCAGGGGCGACAGGGATCTCGGGGTTGCATTCCAGACGCACCCGGGGAGACAGGCATTCATCTCGAGTGGAAGCAAAGAACCCCGCTCTGCTCTCGAGTCGCGACGGGTATCTCTTGGAGCTCACTGGGTGGACTCAAGGGAGTCAAGCCTCCTGAGGCGTTTGGAGAGAGGTCGCGAGATTGGTCGCTAGGCCATGCAGGAGACGAAGGCCCTCATCTCTCGATGACGGGGGAATCTCGGGGTTGTTCTCGAGCGGCGGCCCCAGTGTGCGGTTTCTCACGAGGTACGACGGCGAGGTCAGTGAGCCTCTCGTGGGGCGCCAGGGAAGTCGGGTCTCCATGCGAGTGGCGAGGGGGAGCGCGTCATTGCTCCCGAGCCATGGTAGGGGAATCTGGCCTCGAGACGTGTTGAAGAAGGTCTCTCGAGGGCTTTCCCGGGTTGAGGCAGGAAACCCTGGGTTCCCTCGACTTGTGCAGGTGACCTCAGGGGGCTTCTCATGGTGGCTCTGAGAAGCCAGGGAAACTGGAGGTGGGAGGGGCCTCTCGGGACTCCACTGGGCTTGGTGCATTGGAAGAGGGCCTCATCTCCAGTTGAGGCAGGAACCGCAGGGTACCTCTGATTTCAGACTCCGATCGCAGGGTCCCTGCAGACTGGGGACAGGAGAGTCAGGCCTCGTCTTGGGTTGAGGCATGGAACTCCGCTTGCCTCTCGAGATGTCCCCGGGGAGAGAGGCCGCTTGTCGAGCTGTATTTGGAACCTGGGGTTTTTTCCGAACGATGCACGGAAAAACTGCCCCTTCGTGTTGACTGCATTCACAGGCTGGAGTTCGGAGAGGTGTCCGGGCATCGGGTTCTTATCAAGAGGGGACCGGGAAATCGGGGTCCTACGGAATGTGGAACCACCCACGAGGCCACGTCTGGAATGTCTTCGTGAGACCGGCCTCATCCTGAGGTGCGACCGGAAGGTCGGGAACCCCTTCCAGACAAAGCAGGGGAGTCGACCCTCCTGTCCAGATCAGGAGGGGAGAAAGGGCTCAGAGGAGGGGGTGCCGGAAAACCTCAGTGTTCCTCTCGAGGGAGACCGGGATTTCGGGGAACTTTGTGGGTCGCATCAAGGGTGCCAAGTGCCCTTTCGACCTCCAATTCCTAACGTGGGACTTCTCCTGAGGCGCTGTAGCGGGAAAGGGCTTCATCTTGCGATGACGGGGGAGCCACGTGGTTTTTCTCGAGTTACGGCGGGATTCTCGAGTTACGACGGGGAATTCAGGCTGCCTCTTGTGTTGGCCCAGGCAAGTCCAATCTTCCATTCGAGTTGCGAAGGAAAGCTGGGGATTGCTCTCGAGTGACTGCAGGGCCAATAGACCTCATCTAGGCTTGTGTCCAGAAGCCAATGTTCCTCTCCAGGGGCGACAGGGATCTCGGGGTTGCATTCCAGACGCACCCGGGGAGACAGGCATTCATCTCGAGTGGAAGCAAAGAACCCCGCTCTGCTCTCGAGTCGCGACGGGTATCTCTTGGAGCTCACTGGGTGGACTCAAGGGAGTCAAGCCTCCTGAGGCGTTTGGAGAGAGGTCGCGAGATTGGTCGCTAGGCCATGCAGGAGACGAAGGCCCTCATCTCTCGATGACGGGGGAATCTCGGGGTTGTTCTCGAGCGGCGGCCCCAGTGTGCGGTTTCTCACGAGGTACGACGGCGAGGTCAGTGAGCCTCTCGTGGGGCGCCAGGGAAGTCGGGTCTCCATGCGAGTGGCGAGGGGGAGCGCGTCATTGCTCCCGAGCCATGGTAGGGGAATCTGGCCTCGAGACGTGTTGAAGAAGGTCTCTCGAGGGCTTTCCCGGGTTGAGGCAGGAAACCCTGGGTTCCCTCGACTTGTGCAGGTGACCTCAGGGGGCTTCTCATGGTGGCTCTGAGAAGCCAGGGAAACTGGAGGTGGGAGGGGCCTCTCGGGACTCCACTGGGCTTGGTGCATTGGAAGAGGGCCTCATCTCCAGTTGAGGCAGGAACCGCAGGGTACCTCTGATTTCAGACTCCGATCGCAGGGTCCCTGCAGACTGGGGACAGGAGAGTCAGGCCTCGTCTTGGGTTGAGGCATGGAACTCCGCTTGCCTCTCGAGATGTCCCCGGGGAGAGAGGCCGCTTGTCGAGCTGTATTTGGAACCTGGGGTTTTTTCCGAACGATGCACGGAAAAACTGCCCCTTCGTGTTGACTGCATTCACAGGCTGGAGTTCGGAGAGGTGTCCGGGCATCGGGTTCTTATCAAGAGGGGACCGGGAAATCGGGGTCCTACGGAATGTGGAACCACCCACGAGGCCACGTCTGGAATGTCTTCGTGAGACCGGCCTCATCCTGAGGTGCGACCGGAAGGTCGGGAACCCCTTCCAGACAAAGCAGGGGAGTCGACCCTCCTGTCCAGATCAGGAGGGGAGAAAGGGCTCAGAGGAGGGGGTGCCGGAAAACCTCAGGTGTTCCTCTCGAGGGAGACCGGGATTTCGGGGAACTTTGTGGGTCGCATCAAGGGTGCCAAGTGCCCTTTCGACCTCCAATTCCTAACGTGGGACTTCTCCTGAGGCGCTGTAGCGGGAAAGGGCTTCATCTTGCGATGACGGGGGAGCCACGTGGTTTTTCTCGAGTTACGGCGGGATTCTCGAGTTACGACGGGGAATTCAGGCTGCCTCTTGTGTTGGCCCAGGCAAGTCCAATCTTCCATTCGAGTTGCGAAGGAAAGCTGGGGATTGCTCTCGAGTGACTGCAGGGCCAATAGACCTCATCTAGGCTTGTGTCCAGAAGCCAATGTTCCTCTCCAGGGGCGACAGGGATCTCGGGGTTGCATTCCAGACGCACCCGGGGAGACAGGCATTCATCTCGAGTGGAAGCAAAGAACCCCGCTCTGCTCTCGAATCGCGACGGGTATCTCTTGGAGCTCACTGGGTGGACTCAAGGGAGTCAAGCCTCCTGAGGCGTTTGGAGAGAGGTCGCGAGATTGGTCTCTAGGCCATGCAGGAGACGAAGGCCCTCATCTCTCGATGACGGGGGAATCTCGGGGTTGTTCTCGAGCGGCGGCCCCAGTGTGCGGTTTCTCACGAGGTACGACGGCGAGGTCAGTGAGCCTCTCGTGGGGCGCCAGGGAAGTCGGGTCTCCATGCGAGTGGCGAGGGGGAGCGCGTCATTGCTCCCGAGCCATGGTAGGGGAATCTGGCCTCGAGACGTGTTGAAGAAGGTCTCTCGAGGTCTTTCCCGGGTTGAGGCAGGAAACCCTGGGTTCCCTCGACTTGTGCAGGTGACCTCAGGGGGCTTCTCATGGTGGCTCTGAGAAGCCAGGGAAACTGGAGGTGGGAGGGGCCTCTCGGGACTCCACTGGGCTTGGTGCATTGGAAGAGGGCCTCATCTCCAGTTGAGGCAGGAACCGCAGGGTACCTCTGATTTCAGACTCCGATCGCAGGGTCCCTGCAGACTGGGGACAGGAGAGTCAGGCCTCGTCTTGGGTTGAGGCATGGAACTCCGCTTGCCTCTCGAGATGTCCCCGGGGAGAGAGGCCGCTTGTCGAGCTGTATTTGGAACCTGGGGTTTTTTCCGAACGATGCACGGAAAAACTGCCCCTTCGTGTTGACTTCATTCACAGGCTGGAGTTCGGAGAGGTGTCCGGGCATCGGGTTCTTATCAAGAGGGGACCGGGAAATCGGGGTCCTACGGAATGTGGAACCACCCACGAGGCCACGTCTGGAATGTCTTCGTGAGACCGGCCTCATCCTGAGGTGCGACCGGAAGGTCGGGAACCCCTTCCAGACAAAGCAGGGGAGTCGACCCTCCTGTCCAGATCAGGAGGGGAGAAAGGGCTCAGAGGAGGGGGTGCCGGAAAACCTCAGTGTTCCTCTCGAGGGAGACCGGGATTTCGGGGAACTTTGTGGGTCGCATCAAGGGTGCCAAGTGCCCTTTCGACCTCCAATTCCTAACGTGGGACTTCTCCTGAGGCGCTGTAGCGGGAAAGGGCTTCATCTTGCGATGACGGGGGAGCCACGTGGTTTTTCTCGAGTTACGGCGGGATTCTCGAGTTACGACGGGGAATTCAGGCTGCCTCTTGTGTTGGCCCAGGCAAGTCCAATCTTCCATTCGAGTTGCGAAGGAAAGCTGGGGATTGCTCTCGAGTGACTGCAGGGCCAATAGACCTCATCTAGGCTTGTGTCCAGAAGCCAATGTTCCTCTCCAGGGGCGACAGGGATCTCGGGGTTGCATTCCAGACGCACCCGGGGAGACAGGCATTCATCTCGAGTGGAAGCAAAGAACCCCGCTCTGCTCTCGAATCGCGACGGGTATCTCTTGGAGCTCACTGGGTGGACTCAAGGGAGTCAAGCCTCCTGAGGCGTTTGGAGAGAGGTCGCGAGATTGGTCTCTAGGCCATGCAGGAGACGAAGGCCCTCATCTCTCGATGACGGGGGAATCTCGGGGTTGTTCTCGAGCGGCGGCCCCAGTGTGCGGTTTCTCACGAGGTACGACGGCGAGGTCAGTGAGCCTCTCGTGGGGCGCCAGGGAAGTCGGGTCTCCATGCGAGTGGCGAGGGGGAGCGCGTCATTGCTCCCGAGCCATGGTAGGGGAATCTGGCCTCGAGACGTGTTGAAGAAGGTCTCTCGAGGTCTTTCCCGGGTTGAGGCAGGAAACCCTGGGTTCCCTCGACTTGTGCAGGTGACCTCAGGGGGCTTCTCATGGTGGCTCTGAGAAGCCAGGGAAACTGGAGGTGGGAGGGGCCTCTCGGGACTCCACTGGGCTTGGTGCATTGGAAGAGGGCCTCATCTCCAGTTGAGGCAGGAACCGCAGGGTACCTCTGATTTCAGACTCCGATCGCAGGGTCCCTGCAGACTGGGGACAGGAGAGTCAGGCCTCGTCTTGGGTTGAGGCATGGAACTCCGCTTGCCTCTCGAGATGTCCCCGGGGAGAGAGGCCGCTTGTCGAGCTGTATTTGGAACCTGGGGTTTTTTCCGAACGATGCACGGAAAAACTGCCCCTTCGTGTTGACTTCATTCACAGGCTGGAGTTCGGAGAGGTGTCCGGGCATCGGGTTCTTATCAAGAGGGGACCGGGAAATCGGGGTCCTACGGAATGTGGAACCACCCACGAGGCCACGTCTGGAATGTCTTCGTGAGACCGGCCTCATCCTGAGGTGCGACCGGAAGGTCGGGAACCCCTTCCAGACAAAGCAGGGGAGTCGACCCTCCTGTCCAGATCAGGAGGGGAGAAAGGGCTCAGAGGAGGGGGTGCCGGAAAACCTCAGGTGTTCCTCTCGAGGGAGACCGGGATTTCGGGGAACTTTGTGGGTCGCATCAAGGGTGCCAAGTGCCCTTTCGACCTCCAATTCCTAACGTGGGACTTCTCCTGAGGCGCTGTAGCGGGAAAGGGCTTCATCTTGCGATGACGGGGGAGCCACGTGGTTTTTCTCGAGTTACGGCGGGATTCTCGAGTTACGACGGGGAATTCAGGCTGCCTCTTGTGTTGGCCCAGGCAAGTCCAATCTTCCATCGAGTTGCGAAGGAAAGCTGGGGATTGCTCTCGAGTGACTGCAGGGCCAATAGACCTCATCTAGGCTTGTGTCCAGAAGCCAATGTTCCTCTCCAGGGGCGACAGGGATCTCGGGGTTGCATTCCAGACGCACCCGGGGAGACAGGCATTCATCTCGAGGGGAAGCAAAGAACCCCCCTGCCGCGAAGCGCGACGGGGTATGCGCGGGGAGCGCACGGGGGGGACGCAAGGGAGGCAAGCCGCCGGAGGCGGGGGGAGAGAGGTCGCGAGATTGGTCGCCAGGCCTGGCCAGGAGAGAAGGCCCTCCTCTCTCGATGACGGGGGAATCGCGGGGGTGCGCGAGCGGCTGCCCCAGTGGCGGTGGCTGCACGAGGGACGACGGCGAGGTCAAGCGAGCCTCTCGTGCGGCGCCAGGGAAGCGGGTCTCAGGCGAGGGCGAGGGGGGAGCGCGGCAGGGCCCGAGCCATGGAGGGGAAGCGGGCCTCGAGACGGGTGGAAGAAGGGCGCTCGAGGGCTGGCCGGGTTGAGCAGGAAACCGGGGCGCCCTCGTGACGTGGCATGGACCCAGGGGCGTCTGCAGGGGGCGCGGAGAACCAGGGAAACGGGAGGGGAGGGGCCGCGCAGGACGTCCACTGGGGGGGTGCAGGGAAGAGGCCGCAGCGCCATTGGGAGGCAGGAACCCGCAGGGGGACCTGCGGATTCCAGACTCCGATCGGCTAGGGGCCCTGCGGGCAAACTGGACAGGAGAGCAGCCGCGCTGTGGGGGGTGAGCATGGGAACGCCGTCCGCCTCTCGAGATGGCCGGGTGTCCACCGGGGGAGGCCGCGGGCGAGCGGGGGTGGAACCGGGGGTGGGTGCCGAACATGGCACGGAAAAACGGCCCCGTCGGTGACTCGTCAGTGCACAGGGTGGGAGCGGAGAGTGGGCGCGGCATCGGGTGGCTGAGCAAGAGGGTACCGGGAAATGCGGGGCCGTACGGAAGGGGACCACCCACGAGGCCACGCTGCGTGGAAGGCTGTGGAGGACCGGCCTGCATCCGGAGGGGGCGACCGGAAGGGCGGGAACCCCGTTGCCAGACACAAAGCAGGGAGTGCGGACCCGTCCTGGGCCAGAGCAGGAGGGAGAGAAGGGCTGCAGAGGAGGGTGGTGCGGAAAACCGCACGGTGTGCCGCGTTCGAGGCGAGGACCGGGATGCGGGGAACGGTGGGGGGGCGCATGCAGGGGGCCAAGGCCCGTGGCGACCGCCAAGGCCGAACGGGGGGACGGCTGCCGAAGCGCGCGAGGCGACGGAAAGGGGTGCATCGGGGAGGACGGGAGGCCACGGGTGTGGCGCCGATGAACGTGCGGAAGTGCCGAGCGTACGACGGGGAAGGCAGGCTGCCGTGCGTGGGGGGTGGCCCAGGCAAGGCCAAGCGGCCATCGAGCGAGGCGGAAGGGAAAGCGGGCAGGGCGCGCGACGGGTGACGGGCAGGCCAAGAGACCTGTCAGCTAGAGCGGGGCAGAGCCATGTGCTCGCCCAGGGGCACAGGAGAGCTAGCGGGGTTGGCATGCCTAGACGCACCCGGGAGAACAGCCGCATGCCGTCTGAGTTGGAAGGAAAGCAAGAACCCCGTCGCGGCCTCGAAGCGCGACCGGGGATGTTCCTGGGAGCTCCACGGGGTGGACTGCAAGGGAGGCAATCCGCCGGAGGTCGGTGAGGAGACAGAGCGCCGCGAGATGGGCGCGAGCCATGCAGAGACGAATGGCCACGGTCAGTCGCGCGGGGACGGGGAAGCTCGGGCGGGCGCGAGCGCGCGCCCATGGGGGCGGGGTCTCACGAGGACGACGGCGAGGCAGGAGCCGCGCGGGGGGCGCCAAGGGAAAAGCGCGGCGTCAGGCGAGTGGGCGAGGGCAGCGCGGCATGGGCCCCACCAAAGGGCGAGGGAAGCGTTGCCTCGAGACGGGGGAGAAAGGGTCGCGCTGAGGCGGGTCCTTCGAGGGCGACAAAACCACAACGGGGGTCCCTCGACGGGGGCAGTGACTGTCAGGGGGCGGCGTCAGGGGTGCGCGGAGAGGCCAGGGGGAAACGGGAGGGGGGAGGCCGCGCGGGGACGCCACGGGGCGGGTGCAGGGGAGAGGGCCGCAGCTGCCAGGGGAGGCCAGTGAACCGCAGGTTCGGACCCCGTGAGCATACCGTCCGAGCGCAGGGGCCCGGCAGACGGGGACAGGGAGATGTCAGCCGCGTGCGGGGGGAGCAGGGAATCCGCGGCCGCTCGAGAGGCCCCGGGGAGAGAGGCCGCTGGGTCGAGCTGAGGTGAACCCGGGGGGCGACGAAGCACGGGAAAAACGTGGCCCCGGCGGGTGGACGCAGCCACAGCGGGACGTCGGAGAGGGCCGGGCATGCGGGGGCGACAAGAGGGGACCGGGAAAGCGGGGGCCTGACGGAAGGGGAACCACCCACGAGCCACGGCGGGAATGGCGGCGGGAGACCGCCGCAGCCGTGAGGGCGACCGCGAAGGGCGGGAACCCCGGCCAGACAAAGCAGGGGAGCCGACCCGTCCGGGCCAGAGCAGGAGGGAGAAAGGCGCAGAGGAGGGGGCCGGAAAAACCGCAGGGGGGGCCGCGTCGAGGGAGACCGGGAGGCGGGAAACGGGGGTGGCGCAGCAAGGGCCAAGGCCCGTGCGACCGCCCAAGCGATACGGGGGACGTGCGCCGGAGGCGCGGAGCGGGAAAGGGCGGCATGCGGCCGAGGGCGGTGGAGCCACGGGGGGGCGCGAGGGACGGCGGAGTGCGCGAGGGTACGACGGGGAATGCAGGCGTGCCGCGGGGGGCCCAGGCAAGTCCAAGTCGTCCAGGCGGAGGGGCGAAGAAAGCTGGGAGGGCGCGCGAGGACGGCAGGCCAAAGACCCTCATCGAGGCGGGGCCAGAAGGCCAATGGGTCCCTCCAGGGGCGGACAGGAGCGCGGGGGGCATCAGACGCACCCGGGGAGACAGGCAGTGCACTGCAGGGGAAGCAAAGAACCCGCGCGGCGCGTCCGAGGCGCGACGGGTGGCTCGGGGAGCGCACGGGGGAACCAAGGAGCAAGCCGCGGAGCGGGCGAGAGAGGCGCCAGATGGGGCGCGAGGCCATGGCAGAGACGAAGGCCCGCAGCGCCGACGACGGAGGGGAAGGCGCGGGTGCCGCGGCGAGCCGCGCCCCAGGGCGTGGCCACGAGGGACCGACGCCGAGGCTCAGGAGCCCGCCGCGGGGGGCCAGGGAAGGCGGCGCGCAGGCGAGGGGAGGCGAGCGCGGCAACGCCCGCGGGAACCATGAAGCGCCGCATGAGGGACGGGGAAGTAATGGGCCGCGCAGCGTGGGAAAAGCGCGCGAGGGCCCCGGGGATCGAAACCGGGGCCGCGAGGGGCAGGGAACCCGTGCGGGAGCGTCGATGGGCGCGGAGAAGCCAGGGAAACGTGAGGGAGGGGCCGCGCGGGACTGCCCACGTGGCGGGGGCAGCAGGGCGGAGAGGAGACCGACAGGGCCAGGGAGTGCACGACCCTACGCATGTCGCTGGAGGGGCCCGCAGACGGGGGACAGAAAGCAGCCGGCGCGGCTGGGGGGACCAGGAATCCCGGCGCGCGAATGGGGCCCCGGGAGAGCCGCGGTCGACCGCGGTAGGTGGAACCGGGGGGGTTAGCCGATACGTAGAGCACGGAAAAAAGCGCCCGGCGGGGGGACGGCAGCACAGCGGAGGGCCGAGAAGGAGCCGGAGCGGGCGAGCAAGAGGACCGGGAAGCGGGGCCGACGGAAAGGGGAAACCACCACGAGGCCACGGCGGGAATCGGCGGGGGAGACCGCCCGCAGCCGGAGGGGACGGACCAAGGGGCGGGGAAACCCCGGCCAGACAAAGGCAGGGAGGCGACCCGCCGGCCAGAGCAGGGGTCAGAAAGGGGCACGAGAGGTGTCGTGGCTCGGAAAACCGCGGTGGGGCCGCTCGAGGGAGACCGGGAGGTGCGGGTAACGTTGGGGGGCGCAGCAAGGGGGCCAGGGCCCGTGTGCGACCGCCAAGGCCTGAAGGGGGAACGGCGCCGGAGGCGCGTGTAGCGGGAAAGGGCGGCAGCGTGTGCGAGTGGCGGGGAGCCCCGTGGGGTGTGTCTCGAGGTGTACGGCGGGAGGCGCGAGTGGACGACGGGAATGCAGGCTGCCGCTGGGGGGCCCAGGCAAGGAGCGACGCGCGGGGCCGCCGGTCCGCCGGGGGGGGGGAGAGAGAGCGGGCCGGGCCACAACAAGAGGCAGCCGGAAGGCCCCGGCGTAACGCCGATAAGCCAAAAGCCGTTAACGCGGAGAAAAACCCACGGTGCGCGCCCCCGTCTAGCATCGCAAAGAGGAAAAGGCCCGTGGCCCGCGACAGCGCCGCAGGAGAAGCCCACGGTGAGGGAAAGGTGGAGGTCGAAAGGGCACGGGGCACCCGGGAGGCGACCCACAAAGGGCCCCGATAAATGCCCGGCGCCCGCGAGAGGGAACACCGGGGGGGCCGGCCACCCCCGCCGCGGAGCCCGGCCCCGCCGGAGCGGGACAGGAGGGGGCGATCGCCCCGGCGGGGGCGGGAAGGGGGTCCCGACCGGCCGGGCGCACCGCAGGAGGGGCAGGCCGGGTCGCAACGAAGACGGTGCCGACGGCCCGCGGGGGTGGGCCCCAGGCCGAGAGGGACCCCGAGGGCCCGTGCCCCGCGTGGAGAAGAACCCGGATGCCCGGACACCTCGCCGAACGCCACCGGGGAAGGCAGGTCAAACACGAAGGGGCAGGGGGGCCGGGGCAGCGGGCGGAAAAACCCCAGGGGCAAAGACAGCGCGACAAGCGGCCGCGCGCCCCGGGACAGCGCGAGAGGCAGGCGGAGGGCCAGGCCGCAAACCCAAGACGAGGCCCGGACGCTGCCGGCCCCAGGGCGGCAGGACCCGGCGAGCGTGAGGCGGAAGCCAGAGGGACACCGTGGCGGGGCCGGCCGCAACTGGGAGGGAGGCCCGCGGCCCAAGGCACCAAAGCCAGGGAGGCCGAGGAGGCCCCGCCCACCGGCCAGGGGCCCGGCGCCGGGCCAGAGCCACCAGGAGAAGCCCCCGGAGGGCACCGGCACAAGGCCGCGAGGGAACCCAGGGGGT
>NW_020192153.1:0-27199 GCF_002263795.3 Bos taurus | reverse complement strand
ACGTGGACTGATCATGCACTGATCACGTAAATGATCATGCACTGATCACAGTGATTGATCATGCACTGATCACGTGACTGTGCCGTCAGTGACCAGGTGGCTGATCATGCACTGATATGTGACTGAGCATGCACTGATCAATGTGCGGGAGACGGTGAGGCATTCCACTCTGGACAAAGGTCATGAGGAAGGAGGCTGGCATACGCAAATGCGGGATCGAGCCTCAGGAGTCCACCCGGATATTTCGAGCATCCTCCCCCAAAAAAACCAGAGTCTGCCTACTTTATTGCTTTGTGCTCATCACTCTGATTTCACTGGGGGCTGTGCCCCACCCCCATGTCGCTCTCTCGGTCAAAGAGTTAACTTACAGCTCCAGTTAATAAAGTTCCTTGTCATCCTTCCCTATAACTTTCAGGTGAGTCTCCATCTGGAGCGTGGAACCCACCACGCTTACTAATTGTGCCTGGGCTGGTAAGACCCACTCGAGAAGGTGTCTAGGGTGAGGCATCTTCCGCTATTCGATGGAGGGCGTCTGCGGGCCTACGGAAGTGGTGCAAACTTCTTGTCTTGAAGTTTGATTGGTCTCCCAAGCTACTCAGTCTCTTTTCTCCACTGAATTATCCTACTGAGCTATCCTCATACTATTATTCTTGGACATCTCTGATTAGCATATAAATAGTCGCCTAGGCCATCTCTCCTTCGAATACCCTGGAACAGCTGGGGCTGGTCCCCGGCAGGTGGCGCCCGAGAGGGACCTCAGGAGGCAATACTCAAAGAGCTGAGCAGACACGAACCACGCAATCAGCAGGCAATAAGCATGGAGCTCAGCAGTGACGAATCATGCTGCTCAACTGGCAATAATCAAGCACGTGACCAGGCAGGAATCACGCAGCTCAGCTGGCAATTGTCAAGCAGATGAGCCGACAGGAATCACGCAGCTCAGCTGTCAATAGTCATGCAGATGAGCCGGCAGGAATCACGCAGCTCAGCAGGCCCTGATCACGTGACTCTGCAGGCACTGGATCCCGTGGCTGATCAAGTCCAGATCACGTGACGAGCATGCACGATCACGTGGCTATCATGCACTGATCACTTGGCTGGTCATACACTGATCACGTGCCTGGTCATTCACACATCCCGTGATCAATCATGAACTGATCTCATGGCTATCATGCCACTGATTACGTGGGTATCATGCACTGATTACGTGGCTGGTCATACACTGATCACGTGCCTGGTCATTCACAATCTGTTACTAATCATGAACTGATCTCATGGCTATCATGCACTGATCACGTGGGTATCATGCACTGATTACGTGGCTGGTCACACACGTATCACGTGACTGATCATGAAACTGGTCACGTGGCTCTCATGCACTGATTACGTGGCTATCACGCACTGATCACGTGGCTGATCATGCACTGATCACGTAGTTGATCATGCACTGATCACGTGACTGATCATGCACGATCACGTGACTGATCATGCACTGATCACTTGATTGATCATGCACTGATCACGTATACTGATCATGCACTGATCACGTGGCTATCATGCACTGCTCGAGTGGCTGATCATGCAGTGATCACGTAGCTACCATGTACCGGTCACGTGACTGATCATGCACCCATCCGGTGACTGATCATTGCACTGATCACGTGGCTATCATGCACTGTTCACGTGGCCGATCATACACTGATCACCTGCCTGGTCATGCACAGATCACGTCACTAATCATGAACTGATCATGTAGCTATCAACACATCACGTGGCTATCATGCACTGCTCATGTGGCTGATCATGCAATGATAACGTAGCTACCATGTATTGGTCACGTGACTGATCATGCATGATCACGTAAATGATCATGCACTGATCACGTGATGATCATGCACTTGATCACGTGACTGTGCCGTCAGTGACCAGGTGGCTGATCATGCACTGATATCGTGACTGAGCATGCACTGATCATGTGCCGGGAGACGGTGAGGCATTCCACTCTGGACAAAGGTCATGAGGAAGGAGGCTCGGCACACGCAAATGCAGGATCGAGCCTCAGGAGTCCACCCGGATATTCTCGAGCATTCTCCCCCCCAAAAAACCAGAGTCTGCCTATTCTTATTGCTTTGTGCTCTCACCTCTGATTTCACTGGGGGCTGTCCCCCACCACCATCTCGCTCTCTCTGTCAAAGTCGTTAACTTACAGCTCCAATTCATAAAGTTCCTTGTCATTCTTCCCTTGAAACTTCAGCTGAGTCTCCATCTGGAGCTCGGAACCCACCTCGCTTTACTAATTATGCCTGGGCTGCTAAGACCCACTCGAGAAGGTGTTTAGGGGAGGCACCTTCCGCTATTCGACTGGGGCGCCTGTGGCCTATGTAAGTGGTGCAAACTTTTCTGTCTTGAAGTTTGATTGCGTCTCCCGCCTAAACCAAGCTACTCAGTCTCTTTTCTCCACCGAATTTTCCTACTGAGCTATCCTCATACTATATTTCTTGACATCTCCGATTGCATATAAATAGTCGCCTAGGCCATCTCCTCCTTCGAATACCCTGGATCAGCTGGGGCTGGTCCCGGCAGGTGGCGCCCGAACAGGGACTCAGAAGGCAATACTCAAAGAGCTGAGCAGCACGAACCACGCAATCAGCAGGCAATTAAGCATGGAGATCAGCAGTGACGAATCATGCTGCTCAACTGGCAATATTCAAGCAGGTGACCAGGCAGGAATCACGCAGCTCAGCTGGCAATTGTCAAGCAGATGAGCCGACAGGAATCACGCAGCTCAGCTGAATTGTCATGCAGATGAGCCGGCAGGAATCACGCAGCTCAGTAGGCCTGATCACGTGACTCTGCAGGCACGGATCCCGTGGCTGATCAAGTCCAGATCACGTGACTGAGCATGCACTGATCACTTGATTGACCATGCACTGATCACGTTACTGATCATGCACTGATCACGTGGCTATCAATGCACTGCTCGAGTGGCTGATCATGCAGTGATCACGTAAGCTACCATGTACCGGTTCACGTGACTTGATCATGCACCCATCCGGTGGACTGATCATGCACTGATCACGTGGCTATCATGCACTGTTCACGTGGCCGATCATACATGATCACCTGCCTGGTCATGCACAGATCACGTCACTAATCATGAAACTGATCACATAGCTATCAACACATCACGTGGCTATCATGCACTGCTCATGTGGCTGATCATGCAATTATCACGTAGCTACCATGTATTGGTCACGTGACTGATCATGCACTGATCACGTAAATGATCATGCACTGATCACGTGATTGAAAATGCACTGATCACGTGACTGTGCCGTCAGTGACCAGGTGGCTTGATCATGCACTGATATCGTGACTGAGCATGCACTGATCAACTGTGCCGGGAGACGGTGAGGCCATTCCACTCTGGACAAAGGTCATGAGGAAGGAGGCTCGGCATACGGCAAATGCGGATCGAAGCCTCAGGAGTCCACCCGGATATTCTCGGCATCTCCCCCCAAAAAAACCAGAGTCTTGCCTACTTTATTGCTTTGTGCTCTCACCTCTGAATTTCAACTGGGGGCTGTGCCCCACCACCATCTCGCTCTCTCTGTCCAAAGAGTTAACTTACAGCTCCAGTTCATAAAGTTCCTTGTCATTCCTTAACTTTAACTTCCAGCTGAGTCTCCATCTGGAGCGTGGAACCCACCACGCTTACTAATGATGCCTAGGGCTGCTAAGCCCACTCGAGAAGGTGTCTAGGGTGAGGCATCTTCCGCTATTCGAGAGGGCGTCTGCGGCCTACGGAAGTGGTGCAAACTTCTTGTCTTGAAGTTTGATTGGTTCTCCCAAGCTACTCGTCTCTTTTCTCCACCGAATTATCCTACTGAGCTATCCTCATACTATTATTCTTGACATCTCTGATTAGCTATAAATAGTCGCCTAGGCCCATCTCTCTTCGAATACCCTGGATCAGCTGGGGCTGGTCCCCGGCAGGTGGCGCCCGAACAGGGACCTCAGGAGGCAATACTTCAAAGAGCTGAGCAGACACGAACCACGCAATCAGCAGGCAATAAGCATGGAGCTCAGCAGTGACGAATCATGCTGCTCAACTGGCAATAATCAAGCAGGTGGACCAGGCAGGAATCCCGCGGCTCAGCTGGCAATTGGCAGCAGATGAGCATCAGGAATCCCGCAGCTCAGCTGCCAATTGTCATGCAGATGAGCCGGCAGGAATCATGCAGCTCAGCAGGCCCTGATCCCGTGACTCTGCAGGCACTGATCCCGTGGCTGATCAAGTCCAGATCACGTGACTGAGCATGCACTGATCACTTGATTGATCATGCACTGATCACTTGGCTGGTCATACACTGATCACGTGCCTGGTCATTCACACTCCCGTGACTAATCATGAACTGATCTCATGGCTATCATGCACTGTTCACGTGGGTATCATGCACTGATTACGTGGCTGGTCACACACGTATCACGTGACTGATCATGAACTGTCACGTGGCTCTCATGCACTTGATTACGTGGCTATCACGCACTGATCACGTGGCTGATCATGCACTGATCACGTAGTTGATCATGCACTGATCACGTGACTGATCATGCACTGATCACGTGACTGATCATGCACTGATCACTTGATTTGATCATGCACTGATCACGTTACTGATCATGCACTGATCACGTGGCTATCATGCACTGCTCGAGTGGCTGATCATGCAGTGATCACGTAGCTACCATGTACGGTCACGTGACTGATCATGCACCCATCCGGTGACTGATCATGCCACTGATCACGTGGCTATCATGCACTGTTCACGTGGCGATCATACACTGATCACCTGCCTGGTCATGCACAGATCACTCACTAATCATGAACTGATCATGTAGCTATCAACACATCACGTGGCTATCATGCACTGCTCATGTGGCTGATCATGCAATGATCACGTAGCTACAATGTATTGGTCACGTGACTGATCATGCACTGATCACGTAAATGATCATGCATGATCACGTGTTGATCATGCACTGATCCGTGACTGTGCCGTCAGTGACCAGGTGGCTGATCATGCACTGATATCGTGACTGAGCATGCACTGATCATGTGACGGGAGACGGTTGAGGCATTCCACTCTGGACAAAGGTCATGAGGAGGAGGTTCGGCACGCAAATGCGGGATCGAGCCTCAGGAGTCCACCCGGATATTTCGAGCATTCTCCCCCCCCAAAAAACCAGAGTCTGCCTACTTTATTGCTTTGTGCTCTCACCTCTGATTTCACTGGGGGCTGTCCCCACCACCATCTCGCTCTCCTCTGTCAAAGAGTTAACTTACAGCTCCAATTCATAAAGTTCCTTGTCATTCTTCCCTTGAACTTCCAGCTGAGTCTCCATCTGGAGCTCGGAACCCACCTCGCTTACTAATTATGCCTGGGCTGCTAAGACCCACTCGAGAAGGTGTTTAGGGGAGGCACCTTCCGCTATTCGAGAGGGCGCCTGTGGCCTATGTAAGTGGTGCAAACTTCTTGTCTTGAAGTTTGATTGGTCTCCCGCCTTAAACCAAGCTACTCAGTCTCTTTTCTCCACCGAATTTCCTACTGAAGCTATCCTCATACTATTATTCTTGACATCTCCGATTAGCATATAAATAGTCGCCTAGGCCATCTCTCCTTCGAATACCCTGGATCAGCTGGGGCTGGTCCCCGGCAGGTGGCGCCCGAACAGGGACCTCAGAAGGCAATACTCAAAGGCTGAGCAGACACGAACCACGCAATCAGCAGGCAATAAGCATGGAGATCAGCAGTGACGAATCATGCTGCTCAACTGGCAATATTCAAGCAGGTGGACCAGGCAGGAATCACGCAGCTCAGTCTGCAATTGTCAAGCAGATGAGCCGACAGGAATCACGCAGCCTCAGCTGAAATTGTCATGCAGATGAAGCCGGCAGGAATCACACAGCTCAGTAGGCCTGATCACGTGACTCTGCAGGCACTGATCCCGTGGCTGATCAAGTCCAGATCACGTGACTGAGCATGCACTGATCACTTGATTGACCATGCACTGATCACGTTACTGATCATGCACTGATCACGTGGCTATCATGCCTGCTCGAGTGGCTGATCATGCCAGTGATCACGTAGCTACCATGTACCGGTCACGTGACTGATCATGCACCCATCCGCGTGGACTGATCATGCACTGATCACGTGGCTATCATCCATCGCACTGTTCACGTGGGGCCGATCATACACTGATCACCTGCCTGGTCATGCACAGATCACGTCACTAATCATGAACTGATCACATAGCTAATCAACACATCACGTGGCTATCATGCACTGTGCTCATGTGGCTGATCATGCAATGATCACGTAGCTACCATGTATTGGTCACGTGATGATCATGCACTGATCCGTAAATGATCATGCACTGATCACGTGATTGATCATGCACTGATCACGTGACTGTGCCGTCAGTGACCAGGTGGCTGATCATGCACTGATATCGTGACTGAGCATGCACTGATCATGTGCCGGGAGACGGTGAGGCATTTCCACTCTGGCAAAGTCATGAGGAAGGAGGCTCGGCATACGCAAATGCGGGATCGAGCCTCAGGAGTCCACCTGGATATTCTCGAGCATCTCCCCCCCAAAAAAACCAGAGTCTGCCTACTTTATTGCTTTGTGCTCTCACCTCTGATTTCACTGGGGGCTGTGCCCACCACCATCTCGCTCTCTCTGTCAAAGAGTTAACTTACAGCTCCAGTTCATAAAGTTCCTTGTCATCCTTAACTTTTAAACTTCCAGCTGAGTCTCCATCTGGAGCGTGGAACCCACCACGCTTACTAATGATGCCTGGGCTGCTCAGACCCACTCGAGAAGGTGTCTAGGTGTGAGGCATCTTCCGCTATTCGAGAGGGCGTCTGCGGCCTACGGAAGTGGTGCAAACTTCTTGTCTTGAAGTTTGATTGTCTCCCAAGCTACTCAGTCTCTTTTCTCCACCGAATTATCCTACTGAGCTATCCTCATACTATTATTCTTGACATCTCTGATTAGAGCATATAAATAGTCGCCTAGGCCATCTCTCCTTCGAATACCCTGGATCAGCTGGGGCTGGTCCCCGGCAGGTGGCGCCCGAACAGGGACCTCAGGAGGCAATACTCAAAGAGCTGAGCAGACACGAACCACGCAATCAGCAGGCAATAAGCATGGAGCTCAGCAGTGACGAATCATGCTGCTCAACTGGCAATAATCAAGCAGGTGACCAGGCAGGAATCACGCAGCTCAGCTGGCAATTGTCATGCAGATGAAGCCGGCAGGAATCACGGAGCTCAGCAGGCCCTGATCACGTGACTCTGCAGGCACTGATCACGTGGCTGATCAAGTCCACATCATGTGACTGAGCATGCACTGATCACGTGGCTATCATGCACTGATCACGTGACTGCGCATGCACTGATGACGTGGCTGATCAGGCACTGATTCACATGGCTAATCATGCACTGATCACCTGTTTCTCAGGCAATGATCAGTGACTGACAGGCGCTGATCATGGGACTGTGCACGCACTGATCACGTGACTGCGCGTGCACTGATGACGTGGCTGATCGGGCCACTGATCCCGGGTTTATAAGGCAAGTGATCAGGGACTGACAGGAGCTGATCATGGACTGTGCACGCACTGATCACGTGGCTGATCAGGAACTGACCACATGACTGTGCATGCAGTGATCACGTGGCTGGTCGTTCACTGATCACGTGTTTATCATAAGGTGATCACGTGACTGAGAGGTGCTGATCACGTGACTGTGCCGTCAGTGATCACGTGGCTGATCATGCACTGATATCGTGACTGAGCATGCACTGATCATGTGCCGGGAGCCGGTGAGGCATTCCACTCTGGACAAAGGTCATGAGGAAGGAGGCTCAGCATACGCAAATGCGGGATCGAGCCTCAGGAGTCCACCCGGATATTCTCGAGCATCTCCCCCCCAAAAAACCAGAGTCTGCCTACTTTATTGCTTTGTGCTCTCACCTCTGATTTCACTGGGGGCTGTGCTCCACCACCATCTCGCTCTCTCTGTCAAAGAGTTAACTTACAGCTCCAGTTAATAAAGTTCCTTGTCATTCTTCCCTTTTAACTTCCAGCTGAGTCTCCATATGGGACCTGGAACCCACCACGCTTACTAATTATGCCTGGGCTGCTAAGACCCACTCGAGAATGTGTCTAGGGTGAGGCATCTTCGCTATTCGAGAGGGCGTCTGCGGCCTACGGAAGTGGTGCAAACTTCTTGTCTTGAAGTTTGATTGGTCTCCCAAGCTACTCAGTCTCTTTTCTCCACCGAATTATCCTACTGAGCTATCCTCATACTATTATTCTTGACATCTCTGATTAGCATATAAATAGTCGCCTAGGCCATCTCTCCTTCGAATACCCTGGATCAGCTGGGGCTGGTCCCCGGCAGGTGGCGCCGAGCAGGGACCTCAGGAGGCAATAAACAAAGAGCTGAGCAGACACGAACCACGCAATCAGCAGGCAATAAGCATGGAGCTCAGCAGTGACGAATCATGCTGCTCAACTGGCAATAATCAAGCAGGTGACCAGGCAGGAATCACGCAGCTCAGCTGGCAATTGTCAAGCAGATGAGCCGACAGGAATCACGCAGCTCAGCTGGCAATTGTCAAGCAGATGAGCAGACAAGAATCACGCAGCTCAGCTGGCAGTTATCATGCAGATGAGCAGTAAGGAATCACGCAGCTCAGCAGGCCTGATCACGTGACTCTGCAGGCACTGATCACGTGGCTGATCAAGCACAGATCACGTGACTGAGCATGCACTGATCACGTGGCTCTCATGCACTGATCACGTGTTTTCATGCAGTGATCAGTGACTGACAGGCGCTGACCATGTGACTGGGCACGCAATGATCAGTGGCTGATCAGGACCTGACCACCTGACTGAGCATGCAGTGATCAGGTGACTGATCGTTCACTGATCACGTGTTTATCATACGGTGATCACGTGACTGAAAGGCGCTGATCCAAGTGACTGTACAGTCAGTGACCCGTGGCTGATCATGCACTGATATCGTGACTGAGCATGCACTGATCATGTGCCGAGAGCCGTGAGGCATTCCAATTTGGACAAAGGTCATGAGGAAGGAGGCTCGGCATACGCAAATGGTGATCGAGCCTCAGGAGTCCAGCCGGATATTCTCGAGCATCTCCCCCCCAAAAAAAACCAGAGTCTGCCTACTTTATGCTTTGTGCTCTCACCTCTGATTTCACTGGGGGCTGTCCCCACCACCATCTCGCTCTCTCTGTCAAAGAGTTAACTTACAGCTCCAATTCATAAAGTTCCTTGTCATTCTTCCCTTGAACTTCCAGCTGAGTCTCCATCTGGAGCTCGAACCCACCTCGCTTACTAATTTGCCTGGGCTGCTAAGACCAACTCGAGAAGGTGTTTAGGGGGAGGCACTTCCGCTATTCGAGAGGGCGCCTGTGGCCTATGTAAGTGGTGCAAACTTCTTGTCTTGAAGTTTGATTGGTCTCCGCGTAAACCAAGTTACTCAGTCTCTTTTCTCCACCGAATTTTCCTACTGAGCTATCCTCATACTATTATTCTTGACCATCTCTGATTAGTCATATAAAGTAGTCGCCTAGGCCATCTCTCCTTCGAATACCCTGGATCAGCTGGGCGGCCCCGGCAGGTGGCGCACCCCGAACGGGGACCTCAGAAGGCAATACCCAAAGCTGAGCAGACACGAACCACGCAATCAGAGGCAGAAAGCATGGAGATCAGCAGTGGACGAATCAATCCTGCTCAACTGGGCAATATTTCAAGCAGCGTGACCAGGCAGGAATACGAGGCTCAGCTGGTCAATTGTCAAGCAGATGAGCCGACAGGAAATCACGCAGCTCAGCTGGCATTGTCATGCAGATGAGCCGGCAGGAATCACGCAGGCGTCAGTAGGCCCTGATCACCGTGACTCTGCAGGCCCACTGATGCCGTGGCTTGATTTCAAGGTCAGATCACGTGACTGAGCATGCACTGATCACGTGGCTATCATGCACTGATCACTTGGCTGGTCATACACTGATCACGTGCCTGGTCATTCACACATCCGTGACTAATCATGAACTGATCTCATGGTATCATGCACTGATCACGTGGGTATCATGCACTGATTACGTGGCTGGTCACACACGTATCACGTGACTTATCATGAACTGGTCACGTGGCTCTCATGCACTGATTACGTGGCTATCACGCACTGATCAGTGGCTGATCATGCACTGATCACGTAATTGATCATGCACTGATCACGTGACTGATCATGCACTGATCACGTGACTGATCATGCACTGATCACTTGATGATCATGCACTGATCACGTTACTTGATCATGCACTGATCACGTGACTGTGCCATCAGTGACCAGGTGGCTGATCATGCACTGATATCGTGACTGAGCATGCACTGATCATGTGCGGGAGCCGGTGAGGCATCCACTCTGGACAAAGGTCATGAGGAAGGAGGCTCGGCATACGGCAAATGCGGGATCGAGCCTCAGGAGTCCACCCGGATATTCTCGAGCATCTCCCCCAAAAAAACCAGAGTCTGCCTACTTTATTGCTTTGTGCTCTCACCTCTGATTTCACTGGGGGCTGTCCCCACCACCATCTCGCTCTCTCTGTCAAAGAGTTAACTTACAGCTCCAATTCTAAAGTTCCTTGTCATTCTTCCCTTGAACTTCCAGCTGAGTCTCCATCTGGAGCTCGGAACCCACCTCGCTTACTAATTATGCCTGGGCTGCTAAGACCCACTCGAGAAGGTGTTTAGGGTGAGGCACCTTCCACTATTCGAGAGGGCGCCTGTGGCCTATGTAAGTGGTGCAAACTTCTTGTCTTGAAGTTTGATTGGTCTCCCGCGTAAACCAAGCTACTCAGTCTCTTTTCTCCACCGAATTTTCCTACTGAGCTATCCTCATACTATTATTCTTGACATCTCCGATTAGCATATAAATAGTCGCTAGGCCATCTCTCCTTCGAATACCTGGATCAGCTGGGGCTGGTCCCGGCAGGTGGCCCCGAACAGGGACCTCAGAAGGCAATACTCAAAGAGCTGAGCAGACACGAACCACGCAATCAGCAGGCAATATGCATGGAGATCAGCAGTTACGAATCATGCTGCTCAACTGGCAATATTCAAGCAGGTGACCAGGCAGGAATCACGCAGCTCAGCTGGCAATGTCAAGCAGATGAGCCGACAGGAATCACGCAGCTCAGCTGGCAATTGTCAGCAGATGAGCCGACAGGAATCACGCAGCTCAGCTGGAATTGTCATGCAGATGAGCCGGCAGGAATCAGCAGCTAGTAGGCCTGATCACGTGACTCTGCAGGCACTGATCCGTGGTGATCAAGTCCAGATCACGTGACTGAGCATGCACTGATCACTTGATTGACCATGCACTGATCAGTTACTATCATGCACTGATCACGTGGCTATCATGCACTGCTCGAGTGGCTGATCATGCAGTGATCACGTAGCTACCATGTCGGTCACGTGACTGATCATGCACCCATCGGGTGACTGATCATGCACTGATCACGTGGCTATCATGCACTGTTCACGGTGGCCGATCATACACTGATCACCTGCTGGTCATGCCACAGATCACGTACTAATCATGAACTGATCACATAGCTATCAACACATCACGTGGCTATCATGCACTGCTCATGTGGCTGATCATGCAATGATCACGTAGCTACCATGTATTGGTCACGTGACTGATCATGCACTGATCACGTAAATGATCATGCACTGATCACGTGATTGATCATGCACTGATCACGTGACTGGTGCCGTCAGTGACCAGGTGGCTGATCATGCACTGATATCGTGACTGAGCATGCACTGATCATGTGCCGGGAGACGGTGAGGCATTCCACTCTGGACAAAGGTCATGAGGAAGGAGGCTCGGCATACGCAAATGCGGGATCGAGCCTCAGGAGTCACCCGGATATTCTCGAGCATCTCCCCCCCAAAAAAACCAGAGTCTGCCTACTTTATTGCTTTGTGCTCTCACTCTGATTTCACTGGGGGTGTGCCCACCACCATCTCGCTCTCTCTGTCAAAGAGTTAACTTACAGCTCCAGTTCATAAAGTTCCTTGTCATCCTTAACTTAACTTCCAGCTGAGTCTCCATCTGGAGCGCGGAAACCCACCACGCTTACTAATATGCCTGGGCTGCTAAGACCCACTCGAGAAGGTGTCTAGGGTGAGGCACTTCGCTATTCAAGGGGCGCTGCGGCCTACGTAAGTGGTGCAAACTTCTTGTCTTGAAGTTTGATGGTCTCCCAAGCTATCAGTCTCTTTTCTCCACCGAATTATCCTACTGAGCTATCCTCATACTATTATTCTTGACATCTCTGATTAGCATATAATAGTCGCTAGGCCATCTCTCCTTCGAATACCCTGGATCAGCTGGGGCTGGTCCCGGCAGGTGGCGCCGAACAGGGACCTCAGGAGGCAATACTCAAAGAGCTGAGCAGACACGAACCACGCAATCAGCAGGCAATAAGCATGGAGCTCAGCAGTGACGAATCATGCTGCTCAACTGGCAATAATCAAGCAGGTGACCAGGCAGGAATCACGCAGCTCAGCTGGCAATTGTCATGCCAGATGAGCCGGCAGGAATCACGGAGCTCAGCAGGCCCTGATCACGTGACTCTGCAGGCATGATCACGTGGCTGATCAAGTCCACATCACGTGACTGAGCATGCACTGATCACGTGGCTATCATGCACTGATACTGACTGCGCATGCCTGATGACGTGGCTGATCAGGCACTGATCAATGGCTAATCATGCACTGATCACCTGTTTCTCAGGCAATGATCAGTGATACAGGCGCTGATCATGGGACTGTGCACGCACTGATCACGTGACTGCGCGTGCACTGATGACGTGGCTGATCGGGCATGATCCCGGGTTTATAAGGCAGTGATCAGGGACTGACAGGAGCTGATCATGGGACTGTGCACGCACTGATCACGTGGCTGATCAGGAACTGACCACATGACTGTGCATGCAGTGATCACGTGGCTGGTCGTTCACTGATCACGTGTTTATCATAAGGTGATCACGTGACTGAGAGGTGCTGATACGTGACTGTGCCGTCAGTGATCACGTGGCTGATCATGCACTGATATCGTGACTGAGCATGCACTGATCATGTGCCGGGAGCCGGTGAGGCATTCCACTCTGGACAAAGGTCATGAGGAAGGAGGCTCGGCATACGCAAATGCGGGATCGAGCCTCAGGAGTCCACCCGGATATTCTCGAGCATCTCCCCCCAAAAAACCAGAGTCTGCCTACTTTATTGCTTTGTGCTCTCACTCTGATTTCACTGGGGGCTGGCTCCACCACCATCTCGCTCTCTCTGTCAAGAGTTAACTTACAGCTCCATTAATAAAGTTCTTGTCATTCTTCCCTTTAACTTCCAGCTGAGTCTCCATATGGAGCCTGGAACCACACGCTTATAATTATGCCTGGGCTGCTAAGACCCATCGAGAATGTGTCTAGGGTGAGGCATCTTCCGCTATTCGAGAGGGCGTCTGCGGCCTACGGAAGTGGTGCAAACTTCTTGTCTTGAAGTTTGATTGGTCTCCAAGCTACTCAGTCTCTTTTCTCCACCGAATTATCCTACTGAGCTATCCTCATACTATTATTCTTGACATCTCTGATTAGCATATAATAGTCGCCTAGGCCATCTCCTTCGAATACCTGGATCAGCTGGGGCTGGTCCCGGCAGGTGGCGCCCGAGCAGGGACTCAGGAGGCAATACTCAAAGAGCTGAGCAGACACGAACCACGCAATCAGCAGGCAATAAGCATGGAGCTCAGCAGTGACGAATCATGCTGCTCAACTGGCAATAATCAAGCAGGTGACCAGGCAGGAATCACGCAGCTCAGCTGGCAATTGTCAAGCAGATGAGCCGACAGGAATCACGCAGCTCAGCTGGCAATTGTCAAGCAGATGAGCAGACAAGATCAGCAGCTCAGCTGGCAGTTATCATGCAGATGAGCAGTAAGGAATCACGCAGCTCAGCAGGCCCTGATACGTGACTCTGCAGGCACTGATCAGTGGTGATCAGCACAGATCACGTGACTGAGCATGCACTGATCACGTGGCTCTCATGCACTGATCACGTGTTTCTCATGCAGTGATCAGTGACTGACAGGCGCTGACCATGTGACTGGGCACGCAATGATCACGTGGTGATCAGGACCTGACCACCTGACTGAGCATGCAGTGATCAGGTGACTGATCGTTCACTGATCACGTGTTTATCTACGGTGATCACGTGACTGAAAGGCGCTGATCAAGTGACTGTACAGTCAGTGACCCGTGGCTGATCATGCACTGATATCGTGACTGAGCATGCACTGATATGTGCCGAGAGCGGTGAGGCATTCCAATTTGGACAAAGGTCATGAGGAAGGAGGCTCGGCATACGCAAATGCGTGATCGAGCCTCAAGAGTCCAGCCGGATATTCTCGGATCTACCCCCCAAAAAACCCAGAGTCTGCCTACTTTATTTCCTTTTTGCTCTCAACCTCTGATTTTACTGGGGCTCTCCCCCACCACCATCTCGCTCTCTCTCTCAAAGAGGGTAACCTATAAGCTTCCAATTCATAAAGTTCCCTGTCATTTATCCCTTTCACTTCCCACCTGAGTGTCATCTGGAGCGCGGAACCCACCACGCTTACTAAATTATCCTGGGCTGCTAAGACCCACTCGAGAAGGTGTCTAGGGTGAGGCGCCTTCCGCCATTCGAGAGGGCGCCTTTCTCCCTATGTAAGTGATGCAAACTTCTTGTCTAGATATTTTATTGGTCTCCCGTGTAAACCAAGCTACTCAATCTCTTTTTCTCCACCAAATTTTCCTACTGAGCTATCCTAATAATATTATTCTTGATATCTCTGATAAAGCATGTAAATAGTCGCCTAGGCCATCTCTACTTCGAATACCCTGGGTCAGCTGGGGATGTTTCCCCCGGCAGGTGGCGCTCCGAACAGGGACCTCAGGAGGCAATAATCAAAGAGCTGAGCAGACAGGAACCACGCAATCAGCAGGCAATAAACATGGAGATCAGCCAGTGACGAATCATGCTGCTCAACTGGCAATAATCAAGCAGGTGACCAGGCAGGAATCCGCGGCTCAGCTGGCAATTGGCAAGCAGTATGAGCATTTCAGGAAATCCCGCAGCTCAGCTGCCAATTGTCATGCAGATGAGCCGGCAGGAATCATGCAGCTCAGCAGGCCCTGATCCCGTGACTCTGCAGGCACTGAACCACGTGGCTGAATCAAGTACGGATCACGTGACTGAGCAAGCGCTGATCACGTGGCTCTCATGCACTTGATCAGGTGACTGCACTTGCACAGATGACGTGGATGATCAGGGCACTGATCACGTGGCTCCTCATTGCACTGAACAGTTGTTTCTCATGCAGTGATCAGTGACTGACAGGCACTGATCATGTGACTGTGCACGCACTGATCACTTGGCTGATCAGGATCTGACCTACCTGACTGAGCATGCAGTGATCACGTGGCTGGGAGTTCACTGATCACGTGTTTATCATACGGTGATCCTGTGACTGAGAGGTGCTGATCACGTGACTGTGCAGTCAGTGATCACCATGGCTCATCATGCACTGATCCCCGGGTTTCTCAGGCAATTATCAGTGACTGACAGGCGCTGATCATGAAACTGTGCACGCACTGATCACGTGGCTATCATGCACTGATCACGTGACTGCGCATGCACTGATGACGTGGCTGATCAGGAACTGACAACCTGATTGGGCATGCAGTGATCACGTGGCTGGTTGTTCACTGATAACGTGTTTATTCATATGGTGATCACGTGACTGAGAGGCGCTGATCACGTGACTGTGCCGTCAGTGATCACGTGGCTGATCATGCACTGATATCGTGACTGAGCATGCACTGATCATGTGCCGGGAAGCCGGTGAGGCATTCCACTCTGGGACAAAGGTCATGAGGAAGGAGGCTCGGCATACGCAAATGTGGATCGAGCCTCAGGAGTCCAGCCGGAATATTCTCGAGCATCTCCCCCCCAAAAAAAAACCAGAGTCTGCCTACTTTATTGCTTTGTGCTCTCACCTCTGATTTCACTGGGGCGCTGTCCCCACCACCATCTCGCTCTCTCTGTCAAAGAGTTAACTTACAGCTCCAATTCATAAAGTTCCTTGTCATTCTTCCCTTGAACTTCCAGCTGAGTCTCCATCTGGAGCTCGGAACCCACCTCGCTTACTAATTATGCCTGGGCTGCTAAGACCCACTCGAGAAGGTGTTTAGGGGGAGGCACCTTCCGCTATTCGAGAGGGGGGCGCCTGTGGCCTATGTAAGTGGTGCAAACTTCTTGTCTTGAAGTTTGATTGGGTCTCCCGCCTAAACCAAGCTACTCAGTCTCTTTTCTCCACCGAATTTTCCTACTGAGCTAGTCCTCATACTATTATTCTTGACATCTCCGATTAGCATATAAATAGTCGCCTAGGCCATCTCTCCTTCGAATACCCTGGATCAGCTGGGGCTGGTCCCCGGGCAGTGGCGCGCCCGAACAGGGACCTCAGAAGGCAATACTCAAAGAGCTGAGCAGACACGAACCACGCAATCAGCAGGCAATATGCATGGGAGATCAGCAGTGACGAATCATGCTGCTCAACTGGCAATATTCAAGCAGGTGACCAGGCAGCAATCACGCAGCTCAGCTGGCCATTGGTCAACCAGATGAGCCGACAGGAATCACGCAGCTCAGCTGGCAATTGTCATGCAGATGAGCCGGCAGGAATCACCCAGCTCAGTAGGCCCTGATCACGTGACTCTGCAGGCACTGATTCCGTGGCTGATCAAGTCCAGAATCACGTGACTGAGCATGCACTGATCACGTGGCTATCATGCACTGATCACTTGGCTGGTCATACACTGATCACGTGCCTGGTCATTCACACATCCGTGACCTAATCATGAACTGATCTCATGGCTATCATGCACTGATCACGTGGGTATCATGCACTGATTACGTGGCTGGTCACACACGTATCACGTGACTGATCATGAACTGGTCACGTGGCTCTCATGCACTGATTACGTGGCTATCACGCACTGATCACGTGGCCTGATCATGCACTGATCACGTAATTGATCATGCACTGATCACGTGACTGATCATGCACTGATCACGTGACTGATCATGCACTGATCACTTGATTGATCATGCACTGATCACGTTACTGATCATGCACTGATCACGTGGCTATCATGCACTGCTCGAGTGGCTGATCATGCAGTGATCACGTAGCTACCATGTACCGGTCACATGACTGATCATGCACCCATCGGTGACTGATCATGCACTGATCACGTGGCTATCATGCACTGTTCACGTGGCCGATCATACACGATCACCTGCCTGGTCATGCACAGATCACGTCACTAATCATGAACTGATCACGTAGCTATCAACACATCACGTGGCTATCATGCACTGCTCATGTGGCTGATCATGCAATGATCACGTAGCTACCATGTATTGGTCACGTGACTGATCATGCACTGATCAGGTAAATGATCATGCACTGATCACGTGATTGATCATGCACTGATCACGTGACTGTGCCGTCAGTGGACCAGGGTGGCTGATCATGCACTGATATCGTGACTGAGCATGCACTGATCATGTGCCGGGAGACGGGTGAGGCATTCCACTCTGGACAAAGGTCATGAGGAAGGAGGCTCGGCATACGCAAATGCGGGATCGAGCCTCAGGAGTCCACCCGGATATTCTCGAGCATCTCCCCCCCAAAAAAAACCAGAGTCTGCCTACTTTATTGCTTTGTGCTCTCACCTCTGATTTCACTGGGGGCTGTGCCCCACCACCATCTCGCTCTCTCTGTCAAAGAGTTAACTTACAGCTCCAGTTCATTAAAGTTCCTTGTCATCTTTCCCTTTAACTTCCAGCTGAGTCTCCATCTGGAGCGTGGAACCCCACCACGCTTACTAATTATGCCTGGGCTGCTAAGACCCACTCGAGAAGGTGTCTAGGGTGAGGCATCTTCCGCTATTCGAGAGGGCGTCTGCGGCCTACGGAAGTGGTGCAAACTTCTTGTCTTGAAGTTTGATTGGTCTGCCAAGCTACTCAGTCTCTTTTCTCCACCGAATTATCCTACTGAGCTATCCTCATACTATTATTCTTGACATCTCTGATTAGCATATAAATAGTCGCCTAGGCCATCTCTCCTTCGAATACCCTGGATCAGCTGGGGCTGGTCCCCCGGCAGGTGGCGCACCGAACAGGGACCTCAGGAGGCAATACTCAAAGAGCTGAGCAGACACGAACCACGCAATCAGCAGGCAATAAGCATGGAGCTCAGCAGTGACGAATCATGCTGCTCAACTGGCAATAATCAACCAGGTGACCAGGCAGGGAATCACGCAGCTCAGCTGGCAATTGTCATGCAGATGAGCCGGCAGGAATCACGGAGCTCAGCAGGCCCTGATCACGGGACTCTGCAGGCACTGATCATGTGGCTGATCAAGTCCACATCATGTGACTGAGCATGCACTGATCACGTGGCTATCATGCACTGATCACGTGACTGCGCATGCACTGATGACGTGGCTGATCAGGCACTGATCACATGGCTAATCATGCACTGATCACCTGTTTCTCCGGCAATGATCAGTGACTGACAGGCGCTGATCATGGGACTGTGCACGCACTGATCACGTGGCTATCATGCACTGATCACGTGACTGCGCGTGCACTGATGACGTGGCTGATCGGGCACTGATCCCGGGTTTATAAGGCAGTGATCAGGGACTGACGGGAGCTGATCATGGGGACTGTGCACGCACTGATCACGTGGCTGATCAGGAACTGACCACCTGACTGCGCATGCAGTGATCACGTGGCTGGTCGTTCACTGATCACGTGTTTATCATAAGGTGATCACGTTACTGAGAGGCGCTGATCACGTGACTGTGCCGTCAGTGATCACGTGGCTGATCATGCACTGATATCGTGACTGAGCATGCACTGATCATGTGCCGGGAGCCGGTGAGGCATTCCACTCTGGACAAAGGTCATGAGGAAGGAGGCTCGGCATACGCAAATGCGGGATCGAGCCTCAGGAGTCCACCCGGATATTCTCGAGCATCTCCCCCCCAAAAAAACCAGAGTCTGCCTACTTTATTGCTTTGTGCTCTCACCTCTGATTTCACTGGGGGCTGTGCCCCACCACCATCTCGCTCTCTCTGTCAAAGAGTTAACTTACAGCTCCAATTCTAAAGTTCCTTGTCATTCTTCCCTTGAACTTCCAGCTGAGTCTCCATCTGGAGCTCGGAACCCACCTCGCTTACTAATTATGCCTGGGCTGCTAAGACCCACTCGAGAAGGTGTTTAGGGGGAGGCACCTTCCACTATTCGAGAGGGCGCCTGTGGCCTATGTAAGTGGTGCAAACTTCTTGTCTTGAAGTTTGATTGGTCTCCCGCGTAAACCAAGCTACTCAGTCTCTTTTCTCCACCGAATTTTCCTACTGAGCTATCCTCATACTATTATTCTTGACATCTCCGATTAGCATATAAATAGTCGCCTAGGCCATCTCTCCTTCGAATACCCTGGATCAGCTGGGGCTGGTCCCCGGCAGGTGGCGCCCGAACAGGGACCTCAGAAGGCAATACTCAAGAGCTGAGCAGACACGAACCACGCCAATCAGCAGCAATATGCATGGAGATCAGCAGTTACGAATCATGCTGCTCAACTGCAATATTCAAGCAGGTGACCAGGCAGGAATCACGCAGCTCAGCTGTCAATTGTCAAGCAGATGAGCCGACAGGAATCACGCAGCTCAGCTGGCAATTGTCAAGCAGATGAGCCGACAGGAATCACGCAGCTCAGCTGGAAATTGTCATGCAGATGAGCCGGCAGGAATCACGGAGCTCAGTAGGCCTGATCACGTGACTCTGTAGGCACTGATCCCGTGGCTGATCAAGTCCAGATCACGTGACTGAGCATGCACTGATCACTTGATTGACCATGCACTGATCACGTTACTGATCATGCACTGATCACGTGGCTATCATGCACTGCTCGAGTGGCTGATCATGCAGTGATCACGTAGCTACCATGTACCCGGTCACGTGACTGATCATGCACCCATCGGGTGACTGATCATGCACTGATCACGTGGCTATCATGCACTGTTCACGTGGCCGATCATACACTGTTCACCTGCCTGGTCCATGCACAGATCACGTCACTAATCATGAACTGATCACATAGCTATCAACACATCACGTGGCTATCATGCACTGCTCATTGTGGCTGATCATGCAATGATCACGTAGCTACCATGTATTGGTCACGTGACTGATCATGCACTGATCACGTAAATGATCATGCACTGATCACGTGATTGATCATGCACTGATCACGTGACTGTGCCGTCAGTGACCAGGTGGGCTGATCATGCACTGATATCGTGACTGAGCATGCACTGATCATGTGCCGGGAGACGGTGAGGCATTCCACTCTGGACAAAGGTCATGAGGAAGGAGGCTCGGCATACGCAAATGTGGGATCGAGCCTCAGGAGTCCACCCGGATATTCTCGAGCATCTCCCCCCAAAAAAACCAGAGTCTGCCTACTTTATTGCTTTGTGCTCTCACCTCTGATTTCACTGGGGGCTGTGCCCCACCACCATCTCGCTCTCTCTGTCAAAGAGTTAACTTACAGCTCCAGTTCATAAAGTTCCTTGTCATCCTTAACTTTAACTTCCAGCTGAGTCTCCATCTGGAGCGTGGAACCCACCACGCTTACTAATGATGCCTGGGCTGCTAAGACCCACTCGAGAAGGTGTCTAGGGTGAGGCATCTTCCGCTATTCGAGAGGGCGTCTGCGGCCTACGGAAGTGGTGCAAACTTCTTGTCTTGAAAGTTTGATTGGTCTCCCAAGCTACTCAGTCTCTTTTCTCCACCGAATTATCCTACTGAGCTATCCTCATACTATTATTCTTGACATCTCTGATTAGCATATAAATAGTCGCCTAGGCCATGTCTCCTTCGAATACCCTGGATCAGCTGGGGCTGGTCCCCGGCAGGTGGCGCCCGAACAGGACCTCAGGAGGCAATACTCAAAGAGCTGAGCAGACACGAACCACGCAATCAGCAGGCAATAAGCATGGAGCTCAGCAGTGACGAATCATGCTGCTCAACTGGCAATAATCAAGCAGGTGACCAGGCAGGAATCACGCAGCTCAGCTGGCAATTGTCATGCAGATGAGCCGGCAGGAATCACGGAGCTCAGCAGGCCCTGATCACGTGACTCTGCAGGCACTGATCACGTGGCTGATCAAGTCCACATCATGTGACTGAGCATGCACTGATCACGTGGCTATCATGCACTGATCACGTGACTGCGCATGCACTGATGACGTGGCTGATCAGGCACTGATCACATGGCTAATCATGCACTGATCACCTGTTTCTCAGGCAATGATCAGTGACTGACAGGCGCTGATCATGGGACTGTGCACGCACTGATCACGTGACTGCGCGTGCACTGATGACGTGGCTGATCGGGCACTGATCCCGGGTTTATAAGGCAGTGATCAGGGACTGACAGGAGCTGATCATGGGACTGTGCACGCACTGATCACGTGGCTGATCAGGAACTGACCACATGACTGTGCATGCAGTGATCACGTGGCTGGTCGTTCACTGATCACGTGTTTATCATAAGGTGATCACGTGACTGAGAGGTGCTGATCACGTGACTGTGCCGTCAGTGATCACGTGGCTGATCATGCACTGATATCGTGACCTGAGCATGCACTGATCATGTGCCGGGAGCCGGTGAGGCATTCCACTCTGGACAAAGGTCATGAGGAAAGGAGGCTCAGCATACGCAAATGCGGGATCGAGCCTCAGGAGTCCACCCGATATTCTCGAGCATCTCCCCCCCAAAAAACCCAGAGTCTGCCTTATTTATTGGCTTTTGCGTTCTCACCTCTGATTTCACTGGGGGCTGTGTCCACCACCATCTCGCTCTCGTCTGTCAAAGAGGTTAACTTACAAGCTCCAGTTAATATAAAGTTCCTTGTCAATTCTTCCTTTAACTTCCAGCTGAGTCTCCATATGGGGCCTGGAACCCACCACGCTTACTAATTTATGCCTGGGCTGCTAAGACCCACTCGAAGAATGTGTCTAGGGTGAGGCATCTTCCGCTATTCGAAGAGGGCGTCTGCAGGCCTACGGAAGTGGTGCAAACTTCTTGTCCTTGAAGTTTTGAATTGGTCTCCGCAAGCTACTCAAGTCCTCTTTTGCTCCACCCGAATATCCTACTGAGCTATCCTCATACTATTATTCTTGACATCTCTGATTAGCAATAAATAGTCGCCTAGGCCATGCTCTCCTTCGAATACCCGTGGATCGCTGCGGGCTGGTCCCCCGGCACGGGTGGCGCCCGAGCAGGGACCTCAGGAGCAATACTCAAAGAGCTGCAGCAGACACGAACCACGCAATCAGCAGGCAATAAGCATGGAGCTCAGCAGTGACGAATCATGCTGCTCAACTGGCAATAATCAAGCAGGTGACCAGGCAGGAATCACGCAGCTCAGCTGGCAATTGTCAAGCAGATGAGCCGACAGGAATCACGCAGCTCAGCTGGCAATTGTCAAGCAGATGAGCAGACAAGAATCACGCAGCTCAGCTGGCAGTTATCATGCAGATGAGCAGTAAGGAATCACGCAGCTCAGCAGGCCCTGATCACGTGACTCTGCAGGCACTGATCACGTGGCTGATCAGCACAGATCACGTGACTGAGCATGCAGTGATCACGTGGCTCTCATGCACTGATCACGTGTTTCTCATGCAGTGATCAGTGACTGACAGGCGCTGACCATGTGACTGGGCACGCAATGATCACGTGGCTGATCAGGACCTGACCACCTGACTGAGCATGCAGTGATCAGGTGACTGATCGTTCACTGATCACGTGTTTATCATACGGTGATCACGTGACTGAAAGGCGCTGATCAAGTGACTGTACAGTCAGTGACCCGTGGCTGATCATGCACTGATATCGTGACTGAGCATGCACTGATCATGTGCGAGAGCCGGTGAGGCATTCCAATTTGGACAAAGGTCATGAGGAAGGAGGCTCGGCATACGCAAATGCGTGATCGAGCCTCAGGAGTCCAGCCGGATATTCTCGAGCATCTCCCCCCCAAAAAAAAACCAGAGTCTGCCTACTTTATTGCTTTGTGCTCTCACCTCTGATTTCACTGGGGGCTGTCCCCCACCACCATCTCGCTCTCTCTGTCAAAGAGTTAACTTACAGCTCCAATTCATAAAGTTCCTTGTCATTCTTCCCTTGAACTTCCAGCTGAGTCTCCATCTGGAGCTCGGAACCCACCTCGCTTACTAATTTTGCCTGGGCTGCTAAGACCAACTCGAGAAGGTGTTTAGGGGGAGGCACCTTCCGCTATTCGAGAGGCGCCTGTGGCCTATGTAAGTGGTGCAAACTTCTTGTCTTGAAGTTTGATTGGTCTCCCGCGTAAACCAAGCTACTCAGTCTCTTTTCTCCACCGAATTTTCCTACTGAGCTATCCTCATACTATTATTCTTGACATCTCTGATTAGCATATAATAGTCGCCTAGGCCATCTCTCCTTCGAATACCCTGGATCAGCTGGGGCTGGTCCCCGGCAGGTGGCGCCCGAACGGGGACCTCAGAAGGCAATACTCAAAGAGCTGAGCAGACACGAACCACGCAATCAGCAGGCAATAAGCATGGAGATCAGCAGTGACGAATCATCCTGCTCAACTGGCAATATTCAAGCAGGTGACCAGGCAGGAATCACGCAGCTCAGCTGGCAATTGTCAAGCAGATGAGCCGACAGGAATCACGCAGCTCAGCTGGCAATTGTCATGCAGATGAGCCGGCAGGAATCACGCAGCTCAGTAGGCCCTGATCACGTGACTCTGCAGGCACTGATGCCGTGGCTGATCAAGTCCAGATCACGTGACTGAGCATGCACTGATCACGTGGCTATCATGCACTGATCACTTGGCTGGTCATACACTGATCACGTGCCTGGTCATTCACACATCCGTGACTAATCATGAACTGATCTCATGGCTATCATGCACTGATCACGTGGGTATCATGCACTGATTACGTGGCTGGTCACACACGTATCACGTGACTTATCATGAACTGGTCACGTGGCTCTCATGCACTGATTACGTGGCTATCACGCACTGATCACGTGGCTGATCATGCACTGATCACGTAATTGATCATGCACTGATCACGTGACTGATCATGCACTGATCACGTGACTGATCATGCACTGATCACTTGATTGATCATGCACTGATCACGTTACTGATCATGCACTGATCACGTGACTGTGCCATCAGTGACCAGGTGGCTGATCATGCACTGATATCGTGACTGAGCATGCACTGATCATGTGCCGGGAGACGGTGAGGCATTCCACTCTGGACAAAGGTCATGAGGAAGGAGGCTCGGCATACGCAAATGCGGGATCGAGCCTCAGGAGTCCACCCGGATATTCTCGAGCATCTCCCCCCAAAAAAAACCAGAGTCTGCCTACTTTATTGCTTTGTGCTCTCACCTCTGATTTCACTGGGGGCTGTCCCCCACCACCATCTCGCTCTCTCTGTCAAAGAGTTAACTTACAGCTCCAATTCTAAAGTTCCTTGTCATTCTTCCCTTGAACTTCCAGCTGAGTCTCCATCTGGAGCTCGGAACCCACCTCGCTTACTAATTATGCCTGGGCTGCTAAGACCCACTCGAGAAGGGTTTAGGGGAGGCACCTTCCACTATTCGAGAGGGCGCCTGTGGCCTATGTAAGTGGTGCAACTTCTTGTCTTGAATTTTGATTGGTCTCCCGCGTAAACCAAGCTACTCAGTCTCTTTTCTCCACCGAATTTTCCTACTGAGCTATCCTCATACTATTATTCTTGACATCTCCGATTAGCATATAAATAGTCGCCTAGGCCATCTCTCCTTCGAATACCCTGGATCAGCTGGGGCTGGTCCCCGGCAGGTGGCGCCCGAACAGGGACCTCAGAAGGCAATACTCAAAGAGCTGAGCAGACACGAACCACGCAATCAGCAGGCAATATGCATGGAGATCAGCAGTTACGAATCATGCTGCTCAACTGGCAATATTCAAGCAGGTGACCAGGCAGGAATCACGCAGCTCAGCTGGCAATTGTCAAGCAGATGAGCCGACAGGAATCACGCAGCTCAGCTGGCAATTGTCAAGCAGATGAGCCGACAGGAATCACGCAGCTCAGCTGGAAATTGTCATGCAGATGAGCCGGCAGGAATCACGCAGCTCAGTAGGCCTGATCACGTGACTCTGCAGGCACTGATCCCGTGGCTGATCAAGTCCAGATCACGTGACTGAGCATGCACTGATCACTTGATTGACCATGCACTGATCACGTTACTGATCATGCACTGATCACGTGGCTATCATGCACTGCTCGAGTGGCTGATACATGTCAGTGATTCACGTAAGCTTACCTGATTATTTACCGTCACGTATCATGATCATGCACCCATGCGGTGAACTGATCGATGCACTGATCACGTGGCTACATGCACTGTTCACAGTGGCCGATCATACACTGATCACCTGCCTGGTCATGCACAGATCACGTCCACTAATCATGAACTGATCACATAGCTATCAACACATCACGTGGCTATCATGCACTGCTCATGTGGCTGATCATGCAAGACACGTAGCTACCATGTATGGTCACGTGACTGATCATGCACTGATCACGTAAATATCATGCACTGATCACGTGATTGATCATGGACTGATCACGTGACTGTGCCGTCAGTGACCAGGTGGCTGATCATGCACTGATATCGTGACTGAGCATGCACTGATCATGTGCCGGGAGACGGTGAGGCATTCCACTCTGGACAAAGGTCATGAGGAAGGAGGCCGGCATACGCAAATGCGGGATCGAGCCTCAGGAGTCCACCCGGATATTTCGAGCATCTCCCCCAAAAAAACCAGAGTCGCCTACTTTATGCTTTGTGCTCTCACCTCTGATTTCACTGGGGCTGTGCCCCACCACCATCTCGCTCTCTGTCAAAGAGTTAACTTACAGCTCCAGTTCATAAAGTTCCTTGTCATCCTTAACTTTAACTTCCAGCTGAGTCTCCATCTGGAGCCGTGGAACCCACCACGCTTACTAATGAGCCTGGGCTGCTAAGACCCACTCGAGAAGGTGTCCTAGGGTGAGGCATCTTCCGCTATTCGAGAGGGCGTTCTGAGCCACGGAAGTGGTGCAAACTCTTGGTCTTGAAGTTGATTGGTCTCCCAAGCTACTCAGTCTCTTTTCTCCACGAATTATCCTACTGAGCTATTCTCATCATATTATTCTTGACATCTCTGATAGCATATATATAGTCGCCTAGGCCATCTCTCCTTCGAATACCGGATCAGCTGGGGCTGTCCCCGGCAGTGGTGCCCGAACAGGACCTCAGGAGGCAATACTCAAAGAGCTGAGCAGACACGAACACGCATCAGCAGCAATAAGCATGGAGCCAGCAGTGACGAATCATGCTGCTCAACTGGCAATAATCAAGCAGGTGACCAGGCAGGAATCACGCAGCTCAGCTGGCAATTGTCATGCAGATGAGCCGGCAGGAATCACGGAGCTCAGCAGGCCCTGATCACGTGACTCTGCAGGCACTGATCACGTGGCTGATCAAGTCCACATCATGTGACTGAGCATGCACTGATCACGTGGCTATCATGCACTGAACGTGACTGCGCATGCACTGATGACGTGGCTGATGAGCACTGATCACATGGCTAATCATGCACTGACACCTGTTTCTCAGGCAATGATCAGTGACTGACAGGCGCTGACATGGGACTGTGCACGCACTGATCACGTGACTGCGCGTGCACTGATGACGTGGCTGATCGGGCACTGATCCCGGGTTTATATAGGCAGTGATCAGGGACTGACAGGAGCTGATCATGGGACTGTGCACGCACTGATCAACGTGGCTGATCAGGAACTGACCA
>NW_020192151.1:0-1369 GCF_002263795.3 Bos taurus | reverse complement strand
CCGCATTTGCGTATGCCGAGCCTCCTTCCTCATGACCTTTGTCCAGAGTGGAATGCCTCCCTGCTGCCGGCACATGATCAGTGCATGCTCAGTCACGATATCAGTGCCTGCTCAGCCACGTGATCACTGACGGCACAGTCACGTGATCAGCGCCTCTCAGTCACGTGATCACCGTATGATAAACACGTGAACAGTGAACGACCAGCCACGTGATCACTGCATGCGCGGTCAGGTGTTCAGTTCCTGATCAGCCACCTGATCAGTGCGTGCACAGCCCCCTGATCAGCGCCTGTCAGTGACACTGATCACACCTGCCACGCTGATAAACTACGTGATCAGTGCTCGATACAGCCACGTCATCAGTGCATGCGCAGATCAGCTGTGATCAGTGCAGTGATAGCGTACGTGATTGCAGTGCGTGCACAGTCCTCATGACATCAGCGCCTGTCAAAGTCACTGATTCATTGTGCTGATAAACACGTGATCAGTGGCAAATGATGAGCCTATGTGATCACGTGCCTTCGCGATCAGCCTACAGTCATCAGTGCATGCGCAGGCACGTCATCAGATGCAATGATAAGAATGGACGTGATGCAGTGCATGCTCAGTCACGTGGATCTGGACTTGACCAGCCACGTGATCAGTGCCTGCTGAGTCACGTGATCAGGGCCTGCTGAGCTGCGTGATTCCTGCCGGCTCATCTGCATGACTATTGCCTGCTGAGCTGCGTGATTCCTGTCGGCTCATCTGCTTGACAATTGCCAGCTGAGCTGCGTGATTCCTGCCTGGTCACGTGCTTGATTATTGCCAGTTGAGCAGCATGATTCGTCACTGCTAGAGCAACATGCTTATTGCTTGCTGATTGCGTGGTTCGTGTCTGCTCAGCTCTTTGAGTATTGCTCCTGAGAGTCCCTGTTCGGTCGCCACCCTGCCGGGACCAGCCCCAACTGATCCAGGGTATTCGAAGGAGAATGGCCTAGCGACTATTTATATGCTAAATCAGGGATGTCAAGAATAATAGTATGAGGAGAGCTCAGTAGGAAAATTGGTGGAGAAAAGAGACCCTGAGTAACTTGGTTTACGCGGATTGGCTCACAAGACCAATCCAAGACGTCAAGACAAGAAGTTTTGCACCACTATTAAGGTGAGGCGCAGGCGCCCTCTCGAATAGCGATAAGGTGCCATCACCTAGACACCTTTCTCGGTGGGTCTGTAGCAGTTCCAGGCATAATTTAGATAAGCGTGGTGGGTTCCGCGCTCCAGATGGAGACTCAGCTGGAAGTTACAGGGAAGAATGACAAGGAACTTGATGAATTGGAGCTGTAAGTTAACTCTTTGACAGAGAGAGCGAGATGGTGGTGGGGGACAG